>NC_142890.1:26642857-26943660 GCF_054131105.1 Drosophila navojoa | reverse complement strand
AATTGTTGTCTGTTGAACTTTCTATTATTATACTTCAATGGCTTTCAAATAAACATGTGCTGGTTGTTTGGCAACAATTCGGGCCATAAACAAGTATTTTTTGTGGTCCATACAATTCGGCTTGTCTCAGATAAAAAGTTGACTGAACCTCACAAAAGGGCAACAGAACTTGTCTCTGTTCCATGCTGGCTGACTGTCTCTGCCTTTGCTCGTCTTCCTTACTTTCGATATTTGCACATTTCATAGAATAGAAAATCAAAATCAAAAATGACATTTATCATTCATAAACGCCAACAAAAGCCGGCGACAACCATGAAAATGAGCCAAAAGCAGCTTACGCAAACGCCACAATGGACGACACCGATTTTTATGAGCGCCAAAGCGAAATGCTTTGTGACTTTGTTACATTTTTCATGGCAACAGTAAAAAGTTGGCTTTATTGCCCACCTACTTACGACTGCAGTTGTTGCGCCGCCCCTCCCTCCCACTGTCCGCTTGCCCACAAACTGTCCGACAGACTGGCCAAATATTTATGCAGGCAAAGCCAAGAAGATTGATGCTGACTGGCCAAAAGCTGCTGAATAGCATTTTCCCTTGATCTGGTGTCTGATGTCTGTTACAATTTTCACCACGTTTTCAATGCATATCATAAATCTCGCTGAGGGTATATTGATTTTCTATAGCAGGCCGACAAATATCTAAAAACAATTTGGTGGATTACAAATGAATAAAGCGAAATTTGAAGAGAAAAGAAATAAAATAAATAAATTGAATAAAGTCAAGCTATTTTAAATTGAATGGGTAAAGTTGGGATTCAATATTATTTAAAAAATATTTTAAAAATATTAATCATATATATGAAGCGAAATAAATATAAACTAAAAGCAATAAATGCTGAATAATATAAAAATATATAATAAGTATTTTAATATTGTAAATGCTTGAGCTATATCTCGAATTTTATATTATATATACATACACATATCAGATTTCTCTAAATTTATTTTTTTTGTATCAAACATTTCTTATAATTATTGAAAAATATATATTAAATAATACTTTTCATTTCTGTATAATAATTTATGAAAAATATAAACTTTAATATATATTACAAATACATTTTTATTTATTTTAATATATGCTTTTAAATTTATTACTTTGCAAAAATAAATTTCAATATATTTATAACAATATTTAATTTATTTATTAAATGTCAATTTGCATATATTTATATATATTAAAAGTATATTATTTTTATTTATTTTAATTTAAGTTTTATATTTATTTAATATAAACAGAATATTCAATTGGCATATTCACTCCTTAGAAAATTTAATATTAACAGAATACTTAAATTGAATATTAGCTTTATTTCTTCACACTAAATAAGAGTATTTGAAATATTTCTTATTTCTTAATGTGCCTGCTCATCTGTTTCAATTGCAGCTACCGCACAGCATAATGGGCGAGGAGCTGGCGTTCGTTTTTGGTGCGCCGCTGGCGCCGGCCGGCCCATTTCCCAGCCACAACTATTCCGTGCAGGAAAAGCTGCTTTCCGAGGCGGTAATGGCATATTGGACGAACTTCGTGAAGACCGGGTGAGTAGTGCCTGAGCCAAGGGCGAATTGAAGAGTGCATTTGCAGAGAGTTTGCGATTGGAAACGTTGCGGGGGGCAGCCGCAGACGAAGAAGGGTGGAATAGCCAGTGGGCCATCACAGAGAGGGGAGGAGGCTGTGGGTGTCGGGCTGCACGACTAGTCGCAGCTCTGCATGCAAATGCGACAGAGACTGCGGATGCGATTGCGAATGCGAATGCGATATGCAGGGAGCTGGGCTGCGGCACGTTTTGCAATCTGCAACGCTCGGACAGCGAAATGAATAGAATTTTTACTGCCGTTTTTATGATTATTTCGATGCAAAAACAACTCCAAAAACGGGCCATAAGCAGGACATGCAAATATTATTAGTGCGCCCCTCCAGCCAAATGGCAATCAAAGCCAAAATCAGAGATCGTTAGCAGACATTTCGGATTATATTTTTGCCCTACTCGTTTCTCCACTCCACTCTCTTTATCTCTCTCTCCTTCACTCTCTAATATCTGTGAGGTCATTAGCAATGTGAGCATGAGATTGAAAAGCAAGAGAAAGCAGGAAATATTAGAGCAAATGCGGCTTAAGGCGAGACCAACATGAAGATTTGAGTGTTAAGGGCAAATGGGAATATTACGAGATACTATATTTATATACTCTATCGTAGTATAATAATTTCTTTTGTATATATATATATTTATGATTATCAATCTCTGCTTTTAGCAACCCGAAAGCACCTTGGAAGGGAACATTTCTGAACTCGCATGTGCTGGAGTGGGATCGCTATGACTTGGATTGGCCAGAGTTCAACAAGCGTGCCCAGGCCTATCTCAATATTGGTGAGTGCAGCACGCTCCATTTCCACTACTCTAACATCTAATCACATTCACATTCGCGCTTTTGATTTGGACAGGCATTCCGCCGACAGTGGGCTACAAATACCGTCAGATCTATATGAACTTCTGGAACAAAGAGCTGCCGGACGAGTTGAATCAAATTGCGGCCATACAGCAGCAGCAGCTGGCCGGAAACGAGGTGATTACGGGCCACATGAGTAAGTACGGGCCGCGTGACAATGGCGCCGAGGATCCGGTGCGTACGCTCAAATTGCTGCTCCAGGAGCCGGTGGCAACGGGCAGCGGGCAGCTCGAAACAGCTGCGGAAAACATGTACAATGCCCCGCCCACATTTGGCCACGTGCACAGGCTGCAGCAGCAACACCAGCAACACCAGCAGCAGCAGGGCAGCGAAGGCGTGGCCGCCACTTCCGTGGAGGAGGCGACACCTAACAGCGATTACGGGGAGTACGGGGCATCGGCCTCCCCGGCGACTCCCGGCGAGCCCATTGCCAAATCGGAGACCACCCTGCAGCTGCTCATCGCACTCATTGCCATCTTCCTGGTGCTGAATGTGGTCATATACACCACGTTCCTGGTGCGGCAGCGCCGCAAGCGCAGCACCACGATGCAGCGCAAGCTGGGCGGCAACATCCTCAGCTACGACGGCGCCAACGACGACGAGCTGAAGCGCTGCAGCAAGTCGCGCGATGGCGACGAGAGCTACATCCTGGACATTGTGCGCAAATCGAACACCTACGAGGCCATCAAGACGGGCCAACGCTCGCCCATCAACGGCTACGCCATGCAGCGGCAGTTGAGCAGCTCCACGGTGGACACGCACACCAAGGTCTGCGAGTGGATGTCCGCCACGCAGCACCAGCAGTCGCTCACCAGCAAGGCGGGCAGCTTCAACACGACGCCACCGCCGGCGGCGGCGGTGCAGTGCGACGGGCGCATCATCATTTGCCAGGACATCGAGGTGGCCGACGCAGAGCTGCTGACGCCGCAGCACATGCACGAGGGGCAGGAGGGCGTGCACTATGAGCTGCTGCTGCAGCGCCAGCACTCGGCCCTGACCGAGCCCTGCGAGGCCGCGCTGCAGCCACAGCATTGCCACTCGCACTCGGATCCCGTGGACATGATCCTGGCCGCCGACGAGCAGGTCACCAGCTTTGTGCACGCCGACGATGTGGACATCAATGTGACCAGCCGCGACGAGGCGGCCCTGGTGCTGCAGCCCCTCAGCGCCGCACAGCAGCTGGAGCTGCTGCGGCAACGCAACTACCCGAAGGTGCTGCCCACGGCGCAGGACTTGCGCGCTAGCCACAGCTACAAGCGCAACTCGCTGCCGCCGCAGAACTACGCCACGGCGCCGCTGCCGCCGCCGCGCACTATCAGCAGCACACTGGGCCGGAGGCGGCGAGACAGCAGCAACATAACCACATCCCCGCTAATGGTGGCCCAGGACTGCGGCGAGGAGGAGCCGCGCGAGCCGCCCATCACCCAGAACACGCTGATTGTGGGCCCCATTGTGCCCAAATCGCCGGCAGCCTCGCTTAAGCGGATTAAGCCGCCGACTCCTGGCGGGCCAGAAGCGCCACTGAGCACGCTGAGCACGTTGAGCGGCTCATTCCAGTCGTTCGAGTCGGTGCCGCCGACGCACGAGGCAACGCCGCCCCAGGGAGAGCGCACCGAGTGCGTCTATGCCATTGCGGCGAGTGCCAGCGTGGGCTCCATGCCGGGCAGCAGCTGGTCAGCGCCCAACGGCGATGTCTACGCGCAGCCCATGAAGTCAGCCTCGAGGACATCGCTAATACCGCGTCCTCTGCAGACGCCAGCAACGACGCCAGCAACGACGCCAGCAGAGACGGCAGCTGTCACACAGCAGGTGTCAACGGCAGCTGCCACTACGTGCGAACAAAGCTCCGCGCCTCCGGCCCCGATCCCAACCCCAGCCTCAGCCACGCCCAGTCGCATACCGCAACTGCAGCGGCAGGCATCCAGCAAGGAGCTGTCGCCGGCTGACAGCCAGTCGACAGCGGATGCCACAACAGCATCAAATTCACGCATAGACTCCACCATCTCGAGTGGCTCATCGGCCTCGACCGCCTCCTGGTGCAACTCCACGACATCCTCGTCCTCCTCGTCCACCGGGACTGTGCGCACGGAACTGCAGCCGAGCCGCAGCATCGCAACCCATATATAGGACTGCAGTTGACGCCCTGCTGCGGTCCGCTAAGCAGCTCTTGCCAAATCCGTTGACGGCTCGGCTTGTGGTGACTGCGAGTGCTCGGCATTTGCTGGTGTTTGCGCGAAATTTAATAATACATTCTGGCCAAAAGTTTATCTTTGACTTGACGGTCGGAGGAGCCGTGCAGCTGCTCGAGCATGGCAGGACCTGCGGCAGCTCGTGGTCGCCTTTGTTGGTAAAAGTTTTGCCAGCTGCAAGTTGCGCCAAGGCTTTGATTCAAATTAGAGAGAACGAATATCGAAATAACTAATGGAAATTCAATTCGAGTCAAGGCGAGTTTGGCCAACAAATTGTGGTCAAAGCAAGAGAAAAAAACGAAAAGCTGCAGCTCACCATAAACATAAAAAAGAAGTCTTAATTAGTTAATTGAAATAGAAATGGAAGAAAAGTCAAGCAGAACTCCTTATTAGTTAAGCGTAACGAACTATAAGAATAGAAGCTTAAGAGAATCAAAAATCACTTGATTGGAATATTAATTGCTGCTGATTAAAGAAACTTAAAGTAGTTGCAGATATTTAAATCAAAGTTTACAAATTATCAGAAACCAAAGAGACAAACGAATCAAACCAAATAAGAACTACTTTACCTTTGTATAAATATTTGTATAAATATCCCCAACAAGTATTATGAGAGGAAAATGTGGGAGCTACTGATTATTTCATGTAGCATATATTTAACATAAGTATATTATAAGTATATCATAGGAACTAATTAAACAAGTAACGCAAATTGGGCACAATTTAAGGACATTATGGCAGAAGTAGAAGTTGAGTTTATTTATGTAGGCTAATTGCAAATGGAAAAGGAAAAAAGTTTGTCCTCTGTGCGCTACCTGCAAAATGAGCACGAACAATGCGAAATTTGATTGGCCCAAACGATTGGCAAACAGGAGCCCTTTCATAAGTAGTTGCTGCTGGCACGAGGAGCAGCAGGAGCAGCAGCAACGGCAAAACTGTTGGCTATGTCAACATTTGAATAGTTGCAAATATTTCAAATATTTTGAGATACTTAGCCGCTGGGAGTTCCGTCAAACTTGTCACCGCAAAATAGTTGCCAAGCAGTTGCCTAAACTCCATCCTGGCTGCAGGAAGTTCAGCGCCTTTATCCTGGGCTTTACTTTTGTTCTCGCTGCGAATTGAGTTATTGTGTCGACTTTGTCGCTTTTCGCTTGGCATTTTATGCAAATTGCTGTCAGGCAACAACTTTGCCCAAAAATTCCCTCGCTCTTTCTCTGTTCTTTCTTCATCTCGAAGAAAAGTTAAAGTCCCTGCCATAAACAGGGCGAAGAACCAAAGTTGTAATTAAATATTGCGCCCAATTGGATTGTTTGGCTGGCGCCCAGGTACAAAAGGCATTCTCATATTTTCGCTTTTGCATAAATAGTATGTTTATATTTGTCTTGCGCTAATTTCGTTAAGTACTTTTGTACTTCATTAGCAGAGACCCAAAGGCAGCCAATTAGACTCGATGTATATATATATAGATATAAATATAACTAAAAGCTAACTAAAATGTATCTATATCTAGAAAGTTTCTTCTGCTTTGACACATATTTGCACTTCAAAGAACGACAAGGCAACAACAAAACATCCTGCGGCATCTCATATGACTGACTCGGCTCCTGCTCTCTATCGGCTCTGAGTGTTAGTTTGGCGCAATTGCCAACATTCTTCTGCACCATTCTCTACACTCAATTTGCATCACATTTCATTCAGTTTTTCTTTTCCTTTGTTTTGGCTTTCCTCTTTCTGCTCTAACTTTTCTCACATATGGGCTCTCTAGCAGTTTGAATATTTGTGCATTTGTGAGTCTTCTGCATGATGAACTGCATGAAGCTTTAAGCATTTAGTTAATTAAACCGAGCTAGGTTCATAAACCTCTTACAAACATTTAACAAAACTGTTACAAATACTTAGAAAAACAACGGAAGAAATTTTATTTCAGAAACATCTCTCAATCCAACACTCTTCAAGGCACATGAAATAGTTCACCGACTCTGTATCAAATTCCAACAGCATGAAATTCTATGCCGACTACAGAAATTGGGTAGGATGATTTATGTTTTTTACTCAACAATTTGAGACTCAACAACTGTTTATTACTCTATTCTAATGGAGCCAATACTATATTTGAGCAAATATGAAAATTTTATGTGTTCATTGGTTAAACTAATTCATTTTTTAAACAATTATTTTTCACTGAGATTCTTCTCTATTGTTCTATTTTGATATATATTCATTTTTCTATTTTATTCAAGTCTTTCCTAAAGTCGCTTCAATTATTAAATATCTCTATTATTTTTAATATTTTTATATTCGTTCATTTTTCACTTTTAATTGAATTGTAAATGAAACCTAAAATTTTCTATCTAAGCTCTAAGCTTATTCGCATTGTTTGAAACTTTTTAGCTGATGCTAAAATCACAGAGACTGCTTCAACATTTGACCATCGACCAGAAAGTAACTGAAAGTTAGCAGCAAAAAAAAAAATAAAAAAACATACCGAAAAAAAGAGGAAAATTATTTGCAAAATTGCTGACAACCGCAAATTAGAGTTGGGTCGAAAGTTGATTTAACGAAACTCTCTAGGGTTATTTACAGATGGCGAGTAGAAGTAAAAAAACTTTAAAATAAATAAACAAATAGCATCCAGAGCAGAAGTGAGGCGAGAGCCGTTCGAAGTAAGAAATGAATTTTCCTTCAAGCATAAATTCAGCTGAATGACAATATTTTTGCCAAGACTCTTGATTTATGGCAGACCATTTTTTTTTTATTTTTAAATATATATTTTGTTGCCCGCCCACGGCACATAAATAAATAATAAGCAAATATTTATTGCAGTTTAATATTTAATCGCGTTAAATCAAAACTGTCAACGAAAAAATACAAAAAAAAAAAAAAAAACAACAAAATTTACTTGAGTTAAAATTATGTGAAATAAATTTGCATTAATTAAATGAGACAGGGAAGGTAAATAATGATAATTGCTTATGCATACAATGATTAAGCGGCTTAAATGCATCCGGACTAATTAATGCACTTTATAATTAGTATTATAAGATTAATATAACATATCTATATGAATGTATGCCAACACAGGGTCAACAGCAATTCAATTCAATAGCATTCAACAATAAACTGGTCAAACATTCCACAACATGACAGGCCCCAAATCCTTACTTTAAAAACCAAAACAAATAAAAAAAAATAAACAAAAAAAAAAATAAAAACAAAACCAAATAAAAAGCTTTCACAAAGGAAAAAAAAATTGTAAACAAAAGGAAATATGCAAATTATATTGTTTTTGTGTACAATAATTGCTTTTGGTTTATTCATTTATCTGTGTTTTTTTTATCCTTCATTTATGATGTGCTGCGACATTGTTTGACTTTTTAATGGAAATTTTCATAATTCAATAGGACAAATCAACAAAGGACATCACTTTAAATAAACATGTGTAAATTATTTAAAAGCCAAACAATTATTTTTAGTGGTATTTATTAACGCTAATGTAAAAAAAAATGGAGAAAAGTAATTTAAGCTTGATTAAAAAAATAAATAAAAAATACACATTCTACATTTAACAAAGACATATTTTTTATCTCGTTTTCCAATTGCAGCTGAATACTGTCGCAATTTGTTCAACAATGCGGATAATGAATGAATGACTGTAGCATATTTGAGTTGAAAAACTTAATTTCAATTAAAGACCAAATTGAGCAATTTATAAAAAAAAAGAAAAAACTATATAAATGAAAAATATATTTATTTTTTCATATGTTTTTTTTTACCATTTTAAGTTTACAAACATACATATATTTCATTTAATTAATATGTTTCTTTTCGTTTATTTTTTAGTTAGTCCCTTTTTTTTCAATTTCAGTTCAATAAAATAAAAATATTTCATATATATTTTTTTATTTCTAATTATTTATTGTTTCTTTATTCCCTAGCTTCCATAACAACAAAATTGGTTTATTTATAGTTGCACGGACCGAAAGCCAATATCCTCGTTACATTTGGCCGAACGAGTGTAAAAAGTATTGATTAACATAAAACTGAACCAACTATTGACGTCCTATATTGTACCCAATTAAACGGTACATTCACCCCACAGTGCAGCAAATTAATGTATAGCTTTGAGATATAATCAAACTGTTGTTTCACATAACACATATAACTGCATTTTGCGGTTGATTTTATGTTGTTTGCGTCCGCATAATTATGCCAAAAGAAACACATTGAATTGAATTGTGCTAAAATAATAAATTAAATATTTAATTAAATATAATTAGCGCGCCACGCTGTTCATTCTGTTTGTCCAGTGCCGAACGATTTTCCAGCTCATTTTAGTTTTCTCCCATCTGCATAATCGTTTATTTGTTTGCGGTTGTTTGTCGCGGCTGCAATTCAATGGGCTGCAAAATTACAGTATTCATTGTCGGCATTATTATGGCTGTGCATACGAAACGTTTTTCAAAATGCCCATGGATTAGTAATTAAGGCTCAGGTGCGGAATTTGTGAGATTTATTGATTTCGAATTTCACAAGCAACTCAATAATTACGCAATAGTTACAATGACATGTATCGTGTCTTAAAGTTGGTTCCAGACATGGCATAATTTCATTATAAATATGAATTCGTATGCTTATATCCAATTTTTTATCTTTGTTTTATGACTTTTGTTACTTGCGGATTTTGTTCATTTCATGCACTTATTTATTTATTTATTTCGCAGCTGCATGAAAACTAAGGAACCAAGAAAATAAAAAATTCGCCGAGTAGCGCAGGAAACTTTATAAAACGTGACTTGGAAGTAGAAGAGTGGGCTAACAGGCGCCTGCCGCCTGCAACATGGCTTCGTGGAATGCGGCGTGCGGCATGTGGCAACGTGGCTTCGTCTGCCGCCTGACTGCCTCCGGCATGACTGCACGCGTCTAACTGCCTTCGAGTAGCAATTAACGCCATGATATTGCGGTTCTGTGGCACGTGGCAAGTACCCCTAGTGCGTGAGTGTGCGTGTGTGTGTGTGTGCAACAAAGCGCTGCGTTAATATGGTAAATGAGACGCATTGACAGTCACACTAGCGAGCGTTTTATATCTAGCCATTTTTGTAGCATACTTTACAGCGCATCGCAGTTTTACGTTCCATTTACTTATTGCGAACGTAAACTTGGGCCAGACGATGGCACAACTGTCGCCAACATCGCGCCCCACTTCCAGCCAAGTTTGTTGCAATTTGCAATTTGGGTCGTTACAGGCACGCCCCTCTCCCCCTGCAGCACTGCCCTTGCCAATGTCGGTGCTGCGACCCTTTCGCATTGTCAGTCGCTAATTTGGTGCGCCGCGCCTTGGTTGCTCCACGTTCGGTTCCTCTTTCTTTCTTTTCCTTATAATTGCTTGGCAGCAATTGTTTTAAATGCCCGATGAGCGTACACAAATTGCTCGACTATCACCACAGAGGATGTTGAGCTGCTGGATGGAGACTTTTAACCCAGTTGAGTGCCGTTACACCATGCAACCAATTCGCGTTTGCAAATAGGAGAATGACAAACGTGAAGAACTTTTTTAAAAAAAGTTTAATACACAGTAATAAAAGTACTAAAGAGTACCTCAATTATAGACAGATACAAAAAACGAAATCAAATTTTATATAATAAGTTAACAATGGGAGAATTTTAGAGATACAAAGAAATAGCAATTAAATCAAATCAAACGTATAATATACGTACTCAGAAAAGTTGAAAATATACAACAAAAAATTGTTCATATTTATTTAGATTTATATATCTTTATATAATATTGGACTCCATTTTTCTTTATATTTATTTATACCATATAATTTTTTCTTATTTTATATATATTATATAAATTAAAACAAACACACAAAATCTGTATTATATTATTTAAAATCTTTATTTAGCATATTATATATTAGATTTAAAATTTCTTTACTTTAATTTATACCCATATAATTTTTCATATTTTATGTTTGTATATTTCTTAAATTTATTTAAGTGTGAACCGTGAATTTATTAAAATGGGATGTCCCCTAATATGTTGTATTTATTTTCTATTTAAATAATTTATATAATTGTGTTTCGCACATATTTATGTATATATACATAATTTATATATATAGTAGTAGGTTCACTGATAGCGATAAAATGTATGCTTAATATATATGTATAAATAAATGGAATATTATAATTATATACATATATAAACACAATTTTGATTAACCTTTAACTTGCCTTAAATTTAATTATTTTTATATACACGACAATTTAAAGCCTTGTCGAATAGTTTACCAACAGGCACTTCAATATATGTAATATGTAATTACTTAATAATGATTTGTACATGCACAAGTTTTTGGCTATTGAATATACCTATGTATAAAATTAATTAAATGCCTGCTAGTGCTGCAGGCAATTTACTGCTAACTAAAATTCACAATTTTCCAGTTATTCGCCAAAGTGACATGCGATGGACACATTCATATTTATTTTTGTTGTCTAGTGTTAACGTCAATGGTTTGGTGTAGCAATAAGAAATTGCAAATGTTTTTATTATAAACAAAGACTATGTGCGTATGTGTGCGTGTGTGTGTGCTCATGCATGTGTGCTGGTTTGAACTTTTCGCCGTTTCAAGTCGAAATCGATGCGCATCAATATTCAATATGTAGCTTTTACTGGCATCAGAAGCTGCTCTAGCTGTTGGCTGTTTTCCATCCATGCACCGCAGGATACCCCGCCTAGCCACGAAAACAGCAGCAGCAGCGGCAGCAGTAGCAATAACAAGGGCAGGAGCAGGAGCACAATCTCAATGCGAATCCTCGACGATTCCATACGCCAAACGCCAGCTGATGTTTGCTTTACGTAATGGAATTGTGCGGTGAATGGCGCGCGGTGGCGCATTTTCTCCTTGGCCTGGCTCACAACGGGTTCTACTGACTTTTCACTGTGTGTGTGGGCGTGGGCGTGTGTGTGTTTTCTTTGGCTTGGCGGTTCAGAGGCTTTCAATTGGCTTGCGGCAGGCGGATGGCGGATAGCGAATGGCGTATGGCGCATGGCGTTTGGCGGCAGGCAGCGATGCGAGGTATGCGTCAATGTTTCAACGTTTGCCAAGCACATTTTCGATGCCGCTTCATTCAATTTATTTTCGACAGAAATTAAATAAAAATACGCATATATTAAATTGCGACACAGCGGCACATTGACATAAGCTGATTATTTTGCCATGTTCAACATAGTTGGCCATCAATGCAATGCAATCGACAGCTGTTCAGCGGCCTCGACTCGACTGCGGGTGGAACTATGTAGTTGGAGTAGTAGTGGCTCGTTCATACGGGGGCTTTCAGGCGCACCAGTGTTGTGTAACAGAGCAAACACGTGCTCGTATTAGCAAGCAACTAAGTGTTGTTATTCCACAGTTTTACACCACAATTACCAGCTCCCCAGACCCGCCGTGACACCTCCCCCACCTACACTTCCATTGACTACGTGCCGCACAGCAACTACGTGTCGAATTCCCAAATATCCCCGCGCTACACATAAATGGAAGACAATCTGTCCGTGTGTGTGTGCGGGTGTGCGTATATTTTGCTAAGTGCGAGTGTGTGTGTATTTGTGTCATATGCATGTTTCGGCATCCTTCTATAGCTACTCGCATAGCTCAAAGCCTCGGCCCATTTAAAGTGTGTGTGGGTGTGTGTGTGGTTTTTACCCAAAAACTTTCGCTTCTTCTTCTTTTTCTTGCAACGTAATCATATCAGCACCGCATTTTGCCAGCCATCATGCTTTACCTACACGCACACACATATGCATGGGATTTACGACATGCTTTACATGCTGTCCTTGTATTTGTTTGCGTTCCACTTTTTTTTGCTATTTTTTTTTTCCTTTTGCTTATTGTGCTCTGCCGGTCGCAACATGCGAAGGCTTACGCTAGCCTGAAGGGCCACTGCGAGTGCACTCTATATGGATGGGCATAGGGATTATAAATAGTTGACGAACACGTTGCCAAATTGTTGAAGCACATTGTTGTGCGAGCAAATAGCAGGGAAGCTAATGGAAAATCAAAAGCAGATACGACTAATAGCAAATACAGTTGCAGGATGATAATCATAGGAAAGAACTTGCTATAAATTCGTGTATATATTTTCATAGTAGTCATGTTGACAGTTTTTCCATATATGAAACAAATTTTGAAGACAATAGAAGCAAAAGTATACTGTGTTCCAGCAGAGCTTTTGATTTTTTTTTTTTTTTTTTATATTGAAAAGTTCTTTATTTATTTTTTTATTTATATGCGACACTTTATTTTTAATATAATACGGTATACAAAAGTGTTGGGTTTTACATTTTAAAAATTAAAAAATACAGGACCCATTATTCTTTTCTACTTCAACATAATATTTGATAAAATGGAAATTGATTTGCTAGAAAAATGGTACTTTATATTTCGTCAAAAAATCTTTAACAAGTAGCAGACTTATAGACGGGTGTACACAATAAGGGATACTCGGAACTCAGGAGTTTTTTTTTATACATCAATAGGAAGTAACGTTTATGCTAACACACAAACATATGCACCCACACGTATACACAAGCACACGCACACACCTAAGCACGCGCTCTGCTTACTAGGCAGTTTTTGGGATTTATTATGCCAACTAAATTCTTGAATAACTTTTCGTCGAGATGGATTTTTTTAATGACATCTTTATCTTTCGTATAATGACATCCAAATGAGAGTTTTTGCCATAGAGCAAGTTTCTAGTATTTGCAATACGTGTTTGTGAATGCTTGTTGACTGGGAAGAGGCATAAATAGCGTTGTATTGGTTACAGAAACTATCCCAATAAATTTGAAGAGTCTAGCTTTCGTGGTGCCCAAAGTTGGCGTAAATTATGATTATGTATTAAGTGATAATAATTAAATATAGCAATAATCAATAAAATATATGTTAATGTTAACAATGAAACAGCTTAAATCTAATATATATATATATTTTTATTATCGTACCCTATAACCTGGGTGTGTAAAGGGACATGGCGAGTTGAACTTTCCTACTGATCATGAATATATATATAAATTAGTTTAATCAGTGCCTGCGTCCTTCAGTAACATACAAATTCCCAAAAACAAAAAATGCAACAGAATTCCCATGCTCAATATAAATAAAAAAAAAAATAATATATTTATATATATATATATATTTAAGGCAAGTCAATAGAAGCATAATATATATATATGATAACGAAATATACATATATATAAATGTATGTGTATATACAGCTATACATTTTTTTTTACATAAAAATGGATACCAAATTTGAAATTTTATCCATTTTTCAATAAACTCTGTTTTTTGCAGTTGTAAAAGAGAACCCCGAATATTAAATTAAATGTTACATTCTGTGTTCTTTTTTCTCTCTTAAAATATTTTTTTATATTCTGGTAAATATAATATTTGGATCTATACAGAGGTATAGATCTAATAAAAAATACAATTTTTCAATATTTAATTTACCATTTACACTTTTTTAAATTGAATTAATATATATAAAACATCTTTATTTGCATTCAAGTGAAAATATGAAACAATATCTTATATTAATGTAATTCACTGTTATCGAACACAAGCTTTTTATGCTCTTGAAAATATTTATTTATTATATTACATACATATTTTTTAATTTCTTAATATAAATATTGCCTCATATACTTGTATGCCATTCCCGACTCTGCTCGCTGCATTCGATGTCCATATTAAATCTTGTGCTACTCTTAGTCTATTTGCCACTGCAACTGCTTTGCACCTGTGCCACCTCGATAGAGCACACCTGCGCTGTGCTGCGCTGGTTTCCTCTTTAGCTGCAATCTAGCCATCCTATTCGCACTTTTGCACTCGTGTTAATAAACTAACGATCCGCAGTGCTCAAAGCTCCAGTGCTCCATTCCAGCGCCAGTGGCGCAGAAAACCGTACACATCATTTTGATGTCAATTATTTTGCCGTCAAGAGTTGACATGGCTTTTGTTCGCAGTCCCCCCCTCAACCCGCCCCTACCCCCGCTCGAAACACACAAGCCAGCAGAAGCACAAATATTCAGCCTTTGCTCTATATACATACACAGTTGTTGTTGTTCTTCTTGCCGTTGCTGGAAATTCTTTGTCAGATAACTTTGAGGTGGGTTCAGGTTGCCATCGAACGTGTGGAGCACTGGAGCTCGCACATAGAGCAGGCGCTGCGTCTGCCTCTTTATGCTTTTTGGCAGCCTCTGTGCGTCGCTTAAGCTTAGGCAAATTGGAATAGCGAATTGCAGCTGGGTAATTGGCAAAAATGGATTTTGTCACATTGTTTCGGCTGATGAAGACGAGAGGCAATTGAGGCGATTAAGGCGGAATGCAACAAGTGAACAGTTTCAAATATCGAAACAACTCAGCTGACGTCTGACATTTCAACATTTTATCTACGAACCATATATTTTGTATAAAATTTTTGTTTGGGTCTGATGTATTTGACGATACTCTGGAATAGACAGGCTAACGGTGCACTCAATATATGTTAAAATCTACAGCTTGGTCCAGTTCAGATATTGATTGAAATTTAATTGATGGATTGCTTCAGTATGTTATGCATTTGCTGGCACTAGATGCTGTGCTGCCATCTCGTTGCGATATACGCTGCATGGCGCTGCCACCTAGTGTGAGGTAACTTTCACTAGCCGCAACGCACACGTCTGGCAACGCTATCACGCTGTTGGCTTTGCTTCGTTTCGAATTTGTACACAAAAAGTTGTATTACAAATCGACATCCGGCTCCACTGTCAAACAACAACAGCAACAGCCAAAACAGCAGCAGAAAGGTAACGCCGACGCCGACGCCGACGTCGAGGGCGACGCCGTCGCAATGCCGAAGCAAGAGGACGCTGATGTTATTAACAAACTGCTACAGCCCGACATAAGCGCCCAGAGTGAGCCCAGCAGCAGCCCTAGCAGCAGCCCTAGCAGCAGCCCTAGCAGCAGCCCTAGCAGCAGCAGTAGCAGCGGCAGTAGCAGCAACAGCAAGCCCAAGGCGGTTGGCGACGTTGGCGGTGGTGAGCGGGAGAAGCCCCGATCGAAGAAGTTGCTGAAGGACCCGCGCTTCCAAATACGGCCGCTGCAGCAGGTGGCATCGGCCTGCACTGGTGCGATGATCACCGCCTGCTTTATGACGCCCCTGGACGTGATCAAGACCCGCATGCAGTCGCAGCAATCGCAGCAGTCGCGGCCGAGCAAGTGCTTCCTCTATTGCAACGGCCTGATGGATCATCTCTTCAGCTGCGGCACGACGTCCACAGCTGCGGGCGGCAACACGATGAAGCCGCATTTCCGGGGCACCCTGGATGCGCTGCTCAAGATCAGTCGCCGGGAAGGCCTGGCCGCCCTCTGGTCCGGGCTGGGGCCCACGCTGGTCTCGGCGCTGCCCTCCACCGTGGTCTACTTCGTGGCCTATGAGCAGTTCAAGGCCAAGTACATCGACATCTACCAGCGGCACTTTGCGCCGCCTCAGCTGAAAGGCACGACCCCGGAGCAGAAACTGCCGCTGGTGGTGCCCATGCTGTCGGGTGTGACGGCTCGCATCTGCGCCGTCACCTTTGTGAGTCCCATCGAGCTGGTGCGCACGAAGATGCAGTCGCAGCGGCTCAGCTACGCCCAGGTGCTGCAGTTCGTGCGCAACATCATTGCCATCCAGGGCGTGTCTGGCCTGTGGCGCGGCCTGCCGCCCACCATCCTGCGGGACGTGCCGTTCTCGGGCATCTACTGGCCGGCCTACGAGTACCTCAAGATCTGCTTCAGCGAGTGCGACGAGGAGCCCTCGTTTGGCTTCAGCTTCGTGGCCGGCGTGCTGGCCGGCTCGGTGGCCGCCCTGGTCACGTGCCCCTTTGACGTGATCAAGACCCATGAGCAGATCGAGTTCGGCGAGCGCGTCATCTTCACGGACTCGCCCACCAAGGAGCTCAGCAAGCAGTCCACCTACAGCCGCCTGGCCGGCATCTACCGTCTCTTTGGGCTGCGCGGCCTGTTTGCCGGGTACGTGCCCAGGCTGTGCAAGGTGGCGCCCGCCTGCGCCATCATGATCTCCACCTTTGAGTACAGCAAGCAATACTTCTTCCACTACAATGTGCACCAGCACAACAAACAGCTGCTGAAGCACAATCCGAACGCCAAGCTGGTCAAGGAGGATGACATCGAGTAATGCATGTCAACAGTACGATTCCCATTATCTTCTCCAACTTTTTTTTTTAACGAAAAGCAACAACTTTCCATGTACATACATATATTTTATGTTAAATTATTAAAACCCGGTTCAATTAGCCAAGAGAGAATCAATTTGTGACATGCATACGCATGCATATATGCCGTGTGTGCATGTATGCATGTATGTATATATGTAGGCCTTCGGCATATGCTTAAGGCCACGCGTAAACTTGCGTTGACTTCTGTTTGAGTTCTGTTGATTTAATTTAACATTTACACAAGTCGACACTTGAAAGGATGTAAAGGAAATGAAATTGATGGGAAATGAATTAAATATGCGCTGGCAACACTTCCCCTTCCGCACAGCAAGCGTAATATCCGTGGCAATACTTGAGGTTTTCAATACCCCGCAAAGAGCTGAATCGAATGGGAGCTGAGATGATTGAGTGGCAGACAAATCTTAGACAGCTTGTCTGGGTACACAAACTGCGTTGAATGCATTATATTTTAGAAAATAGTCTTCATTAATATATTAAAATTAGTATTTATTTCAAATTTATCTTAAATATAGGTTAATCTCACAATGTGAATAAAATTAGCTCTATATCAATATTAAATCATCTTCGATTTATTACAGGGCATTAACCAGTCGTATACTGTCTGCTTTGGTGCAACTTCTTCGACCTTCTGCCGGCAGAAATGTGTCTCATAAGGATATGACAGCCTGGCAGAGTTGACATATAAGAGGCAGCGACTTTACACTCAATATACATTTTATTTAAAGAGAAAAATAAATTGCGAAATGAAAAAGGGATAAGGAGATATACATACATTACATATATTTGATATACTTTTTTTTTTAAATATTTCTTAACGAAATTAAATATTTATCATTCATTCACACTTAGCCAGTCTGAGTTGCTAAGGGCTAGTTGAATTTCGGATTTTTCCTCCTATCGCTCGCATTTTCTTCGGCTGCTGGGAAATGCTGTCAAGGCTCTCTCGATAGCTTTGCCCATTTCAGTTCCTGTTACTTCAACAATAATCGAATTGCTTGGCTGCACTCCATAACAGTTCCCTGGTCACGTTCACAATTCAAAAAGAGAGAAAAATATATACGAAAAAAATGAAAATGAGAAAATCGTTGAAAAAGCCCAAAGCGGCTGCTTCTATCGAGTTGTGCCAAATCCAAACATGCCGCACAGCACTCCAATGAAGCAGGTCAAAATGCATGGCCAAATTACTTTCCCGAATGCATTCCATATAAATCACAAAAATTTAGCTAAAACTTTGCAATTAAGAAGTCCGCTCGTGGCCCCACGAGGGGGCATTGGGGGTAACTTAATTGCATTTTCGCAAGTGGGCGAAAATAATTTAACAAAAAATAAAATATCTACTTTCAGCGCAAGCATGCAATAATAAAGCATAGTTTTAACCCAAACGAATATTTGTTAAGCGTTTATTTTGCAAGCAAAATTTACAAAGCCTGCCCCAGAGGTGGCCTAGCTGGTCTGGGTATGTGCACAAAGAGCATATTTTTGTTTGTGTTGACCGCAATTTGCCAAAGTAGCCAAAAAAGCAAAAATGGAAAAGTAAAAAAAAAATAAAATAAAAGCAGAGGAAAATACTTGTCAGATAGCGATGGACGCAATGCTGTGATTCTCGCAGACAGTGACAGTGACAGTGATGGGCAAAAATTGTGATTTTATGCATTGCATAAGGGGGGGAGAATACTCAGGACTAAGAATTGTAAATGGTATTCAAAATGTAATTTATTTTTTAATATATTTTAATTAAGTTTATAAAATTGTTTAACTCATTTTATGATATTTTAATTAAATTTATCAAACATTCTTATCAATTTAATGAAATATTTAAAATAATTTTCTACAATACATTTTTAAAGTATATTCTTCTTCTAAATTTTAATTATTATTTTATAAAATATTTTAAAACTAGTATTTAAAAAAAAATATATTTTACAACTTTAACCTTTAAAAAAATTATAAAATAATTCAAATATTTTAAAAAAATATTTATAATAAAAAATAATTTATTTACTAATGTTAAATATTTAAATATTCTTATGTAATCTAATTTTTGTAGCTTTGTGAAAAATTACATTAACAATTTAAATATTGTGTATGCAGAGATTAAAATTATTTATGTTACATTTATTTTTTCATTTCATTTATTACAAAATATAGTTTTCAAGTATGAATATTTAATTTACTTATTTTATATATATTTTTAGTCACTGCGTTAATTGTTTGGTACTTAGTGCATGTAATCCAACGTAGCCCAGCTCAGACACACAGCTTCATATTGTCCATCTCCAGCCCAAGCAAAGAAGTTAAGACTCATATATATATAACATGCACATACATATGTATAAACCTGTATATATGCTGTGTGTGTGTGTGTGTGTGAGGGGCATCTGGTAAAATGGCATTTAACGTTCAAGTTTTCTTTGTTAAACGAAAATTGGCAATAAAGCGCATTAAAAATATGCTTTCACTTAAATAATTGAAATTATATTAAAGTGAATTTCGTGCCCTGCGTAAGCCAATTTGTTACTTCAGCCCATGCGCCCCTCCTCCTGACCACACGCATCATGGGCAACCCCACAGCTTATACAACCTTTTATATATATAAATATTTCTCTCTCTCTCCCTCTGTTTTTCTTTCTTTTTTTTTTGCTCATTGCCAATTGCTTTGCTGGTCTTGGGGCGTGGCCATAGTCCATATATTCAGACGGACTGTTGCTTGTTTTTTTGCCGCTCAAAAATATTTGCGCTAGCATCGGGAAAAAAAAGCGTTGTTGATGGCCTGCCCAATCGTGGAATTGTTGTGCTTGCTCTGCAGCTGCTGCGGCAGGCTCCGCTCAACGTTTGCCAGGATATTGGCTGGATGGGCGGAAGTGAAGGGGCGAGCTTTCATAGAGTTTTATTTTTGCTTATTGTGTTTTTCGGTATTTGCATTTAATTGTTGTATTTAAAATATTCCAGCATGCACGGCCACTTCCCTATCCACATCCACATCAACTTTATTTATGGCCTCTAGCTTGTCTGTCTACCCTGCAAAAACAGTGACAACGTGTGGGCGTGGCAGGCTGTTCGGCTACCCAATGCCTGGCCGGGAATCAATTTCGGACTTGAGCCATAAAAATGATTTAAGCTGATTGAATGGCTATCGAGCGGGCGACTGCTTCAGCTTCAGATTGCTCTCTTTGTTGCCTGCTAATGCGCTGCTTGAATAAATTAACGTTTTAAGACAAAATTCTCTTCCGCTTTTAATTGGCTGCTCAAACTGCAAAACTGTATCGAAAACTATTTGCTTAATTGCTTAATTTTATACACGCAGCATTTGCCGAAGCCTGAGCAACAAAAGCCTTGAAAAGTATTCCGCTCTAGCCAAAAAAAGAAAGTGAAATTTCATTCTGTTGATTTTTCTTTTAAGCCAGCGCCAAAAGAACGCAGTTAGCCCCATGACCTTGTCAAGAAGCGAGCGTTTAATTAATTTCTAGAGCTTAGGTATATAAATGGCAGCCGCTGCTCAAACAAAAACACAAGCTAAAAGGTGAGAGATTAGCCTACGGATACCCTGCAGATGCGAGGATTCACTTCTTAATTCAAATCAAGCATTTATATCGAATCGAATTCAATTCCCTCCTATATCCAGCATATATTATTTATTTATTATTGAGTAAATTATAATATCTGTTTATTCATTTATCTAAATTAATTTAATCCACTTTTCAATTAGTTAATGGTCCGACTAGCTCACAAATAGAGTAATTAGCGGATGACGACGTGCCCATTGTTCTTACCTTGAGCTATTTTTATACTGTAAGAAAAACAACAGCAATATAATTCGCTATTGTGTCCACACTCTATGGCTCCAGGGTAGAGAATAAAAAATAATGGAAAGTAAAGCAGAGCTATGCAAGTGCCTTAAGTCTATTTAAAAATGCTATTAATTTTTCACGGCCTAGAAAAACGGCTGATGTCTTTAAGCGGCGGCCAACGCAAATTTTTAATTAGCGCAGTCTTTTCGCAATCGCAATTTTTGCGCTGTCCATGCCCAGACGTTCGTTATCCTTTTTGTGCTGTTTGCTCTCAGGTGCTTGGGCTTGGCTTTTTTTTTTTAATTAAAAAGGGAAGAAAACCATGGTAATATTTCCAGGAAAAAAATATTTGTCTGTTCTCAGCAGTCATGCCAAGGCTACTCAATGTCCTGTGCGTGTATCCTTTGGGCCTCTGGCTGTGCTGCGCTGCTCTTGATTATGCGAGGTGTTTGTAGATGAAAATTAAGCGGATCTTTGGAAATTATGAATCTCAGTTTATTTTGATTTAAATTGTATTGCGGCTCATTTGCAGCTCTCTCAAATGCAGCCATTCGCTCGCATTTTCAGCGCAATTTGCTTGCAATTTTCTTTACCATTTCCATTTTCACTTTCCAGTTTCCAGTTCTCCTTTTGCACATTTAGTTTCGGGTGCGCTGCTTTACCATGTGGCATTTGGGTCGGTTTGCTTTGCTTTTTTCCAACTAAATTATTAAAGCGATAATGGCCCGTAAAACTCGTAAATTTGCGAGGCTACGAATTGCGAAAAGGAGGCAGCTGAAAGGTGGGCGCTGGAGCTGCCATTAAGCGCTTGGCTATTTATAAAGCCTAATTGATCTCGAATATCATTCCTGGCCGGGGAATGTCTTGTAAATAAGCTTTTACGTGTTGCGTCCATCACAAAAATACTTGGCAATTATCTGCGTAATTTGCTTTGCGCTTTCTCTACATTGTTTTGCATTGTATGCTAATCGCCTTTCATAAACTTTTCATTATTTAATCTGTTTATTATTGCCAGCCATGGCATGAGCGAAGGCTAAGCTGAATTTGTCTCTTAACCCACAGCCCGAACAATGTTTAGCAATCTTTGAAAGATTTTGCTGAGCTGTGCCCCATTTGCTATGTATACGAAACTCATGAATAATTCATGGCTCAACTTTAAAGAGACATAGAGAGCTGAAGAGAGATGAAGTGAATGGCAAATGAAGTCATATATATATTATATGTTTATATTTTTTTGCTGAGGTATTCTCTACATGTGAAAATCTTAAATAATAATACATTTTAAGATTGAAATACGTTTTTTAGATTGAAAACTTGCTACAGAAATTTGATTAGAAACAAATGCAATTAAAATCACAGAAAAGTTCTTGTCATTGGCATCAACATTACAGGGTATCTTCAAGCACTCTCGAAAAAGTTACCTGACTGTTGGCAAAGTCAAATACATTTTATTATGCAGAGTCAAAATGAAAATAAAATAAAGCTTTAAATAATGTTAGAAAAAATAATTACCTTTGTGAAAATAAATAAGTAAAGAGCATGAAGTATGTTACCAAAAGTTGTGGCCATAAAATATTTAAAAATTGCTAAATTGCTTTTACTAGAGCAAAGTGTGTGGCAATTGCTTAAATTCAATTTGCATACTCAACAAAAATGAAAAAAAAAACATGCACAAAACAAAAAATATTGAAAAGTTGGAGAAAGAAAAAAAGAGAGAGAAGAATGTTTCACGGCCTGTTCTAACTGATTTGCATGGAAAGTTTGGCCAGGTCGAGTCCTGTTTTTGCTGGCCCGTACACAGAAATGCTTTCTCTTTTTTGATAACACGTCGTATGTAAATATTTACACTTACACGCACACACACACGCACACGCACACACACTTCCTCGTATGACCTTTTACCTAGGTAAAAGGGTCGAAGCTGTGGCAAACTTCGCGCACTTCCGCCGGAACAGAAATGCGGTACAAGTTGCTTCATTATGACAGCCATTGTTGGCTTGGGAAAGAGGCAGAAAGGGACATAATTTAATTAAGGCAGGCCCGAGTTGACTTAGGAGTTAGAAACAATGAACAATGGGCACAGCTCTGTGACGCTTCGGCGAACAAATAAATAACAACAGATGCAATTAATTAATAAGAGTAAGAGAACAAAAAATGATGTGCGGTATAGAGAAAGTTAAGTTAGAAAATTAAAAGCAATTGCCATTAAAATGCAAAAGCCAATTTTATATGGGAATATTGCAAGGTTAATTATAATTTGTAATAAAATTGGCTGCTCAGCTTTCGAAATTGTGTAAGCATAGAAAATTCAACCTGGCTAAACTGGAAGACCAGATTTCCTTCCACTCAATTCGTTACAAAGATCGACTTGAGGTCCAAGCGGCTCTCAAAAGAAGGTATTGGTTCGAAATTCTCCTCTCCCCTAACAATTAATTAAGTAAATCCAAATATAAGTTTAAATTACTAAATTAGTAAAACAACCCTAAGGAAGTAATGAAGCAATAAGAAATAACTACAAATTAATGAGAAAAGAGAAACCCATTTGAAACTTTGTGCCCTCTCCCCAGATCTTTTTAAAAAAATCATATTCAAACGCTTTCACTAAGAGTAAGTGTCTTCCGTTCTTCTCGTTTTTGTTTTGGTCTGAGAGCTTCATATTTATATGCAAAAACACAAACTCACTTCAAGTATGTACTTGTACATACAAAAATAAACGATCGCACTCTGAGTATTTCTTAGAAAAACACTTTTTTTTATACATCCAGTGACTGTTTTGTAAGAGCTATTATTTCTATACAATTCGAATCTTTACTAAGTAATAATGCTTCGCTTTCCATTCTCTTCGATAACATTTCTTCAATCATTCTTTTATTTTTTATTTCATATACATTTTCATGAAATTCCTTCTAAAAAACTTGTATACATAAATTTATTTATCGCAGTAGAATAAATTCTCTTACATTTTTATTTAAATCTCGTTGTTTGCTTTTTTCATTTAAAGGAGTTCGCCTTAAATATTTAATAGGCTTAAAAGTGTAATTCCATGACAATAGTATTCATTATACTTGCTGCCTAATCATATTTCTTTGTGCGCCCATGTCCTCGCTCGTGATGGAAGGCACGAGATATAATGTAAGCTGACAAATATTAATATGAAGCGCGCATTTTTTAATTTTAATATTTTCGCGTACATGGCTCAGTTTCATCAGCAGCAGCAGCAGAAAAACCTTACCTTGACAACACAAGAGTCCTGCGAAGACTCGCAGGGGCGTGGACCACAGGACACTGATGCGCAATGGCAGGCGGGAATGATGCCCGGGATACGGATACTGGCACTGGCGCCGTCTCCAGCTGCTGACAGGAGGTTTTCATCAGGTCATCCACACTCACACACACACACGTGCTCTGCTAGCGAGACATTCATCAGTTAGTGCACAAAATATTTTTTCGTCACTTTTGGCTTATGAAATATGTTGCCACAGCTGCTGTTCGAGCTCGGGAATCGCCTGGACACTGTCATCCAAAAGCTGATGGGCTCGAGGGTGTACCCATTCCGCATACTCATCGTGATGCCTTAAAATTAATATAAATTACTTCATGTTTCGTATTAAAATGATGCATTGCCTCACTTGTAAACTCAAATATAAAACTATATTAAAATAAAGTTGCTCATTTGCTATTTGTTGTTAGGTCTCTCATATCACTCCAAAAACGAATCGCATTGATTTTCTTTTGCGAAACAGTTGCGTTTATGCAAACTCTAAACTAGCGCAGAGCTCCCTGGCTTCCACTCTAATTTCATATGTGGGTAAATAATGCTTTTTTGCAGGCCCTGTAATTTAGTTGCGCGCCAGTCGACGGCGACCGGGACAACGACTAATGACTCGGAATTTCTTGCCCGCCAGCCAAATGAGTGTGCCTGTGTGTGTGTGTGTAGAGTGTGTTTATGTGGAACAGATGTTGTCACCGCTGTTTGCCATTAACGCCCAGTGGAACCGACAAAAAGAAAAGAGATGAGAGAAAACTGCAACTTAAGTGCGAGAGCAGCATAAAAATCATTAAGCTGCAGCTGGCATAGCAGAACATTTCACACAGCACAGCACAGCTGCCACAGCTGCCACAGTCGAACACCCACTCAGACTCAGTTGCCCACCCAATGGCAGAGGCAGAGACTGGGAAATGCATCTCTTTGCATGCCGACAGACATGACGTATGAGCTATGTATATAAATTTCACGGCACATCACTCATACGGCCCGGCAGCTTTAATTACATTCACAGCAGCAGCACACAAGCCGAACAGCATTGCATATTCAATAGGCTTTACATATTGACATCGAGTGAATGGCAATAGGTGAAGCAGAGCTGGGGAATTGTGTTAAGCAAGGGGCGGGGCAGTTACAAATATATTAATTAATAATGATTGAAAGCTTAAGCATCTTAGTTTGCAAAATGTTAATGAAATATTTCACAGTCAACTCTTAAGCACAAAATGCTCTTATCGAGTCTACGCTCGTTAGCCGCCCTAGTTCATGTATTTATTTGAAGGAAAATGCAATTTTCATTAACTGACAGGCACTTAATGTGGATTGCTATTGTTGTATGTTATTGAATTAAGTGCATTGAGGTAAATATGCCTGAAACTGAGGAATATTCAACCAACCGAAACTGTTTGCATTGCCTTAACGATTATTCATTGTTATATCTGTCCCACATATTTCTTAAATTTTATATACTTTTTCACACCCGAGTCGTAAAGTACAACCGCAAAACCACACTGAAAAATATCTATAGTGCTCAAAAATCGTTTCACACAATGCGTTTAATGAACAACAGTGAATGGCGGCAATTACTGTGCCACGCCCACACAACAAAACAGAGCATTAACAAAGGGCGGTGCACTTTAGAGTGCAACAATGACTAACAAGCAATGTACGCGATAATATTTTATTTATTGTGGTCATATTATTATTACACCTGCACAAAAGGCAGCGCCTAAAAGCACGCAGCAAAAACTGAAGCAGATAGAATGACAGAGATAGAGAGATATAGAGTGAAAAAGACAGAGTAGCAAAAAATACGTCATTTAAGGGCAATGGATATTATTGTTGTTATTGTTTCTGTCATTGTCAGGCAGACAGACAGACATACACTCACACTCACACACACACACACTCCGACTCACTCACACACAGTTAAAGCAGCATTTATGCTGACTGATAAATAACGACACAATTGACTCGCAATCGCGCACACGTTAACGCTCACTGTGTGAAAGAGATAGAGCCCAAGCTAGAATGAGAGCAGTTGCTTTATAGTGTGCTGGAAAACAGTATAAATTGATGGAACGAGCCCGACACACATACAGCCTAGAGCTGCAACTGGCGTAGTGCTGGGCACACGGCCAACGGCACGAAAAGAAGATAGCAAAATGTACAACTCAAACAATTTTGGCAAATATCATTTATTAATTTTAATTAACTAAATAAATATATAAAAAAGTTTTAAGCAAAATATAATAAAAAATAAGAGAATATAATTATAGCTTATTTCCAAAATAATTTCTTTACATTCATAATTTTGTTGGCAATTCAAGATTTTAAATTCATCTTTAATTTAAGAATTGTTGTTATATTTAATTTATTTATCTTTTGTTTTTATATATTATAAATTCATTAGGAAGCACTCAGACTTTATTTAAACTTACATTTCGGAAAGTATATAATTGTTGCATATAATAATTGGGGAGCTTTGCCAATTGCTATTTATTTATATGACTTTCATATGATGGATTGAATTTTTCTTTAAAAGACTTTTGCATCTTCAGCACTCTGCACGATCCAGACACGATGCCAGCTCTAGGTTTTAACGTTTGTAAAGCTTTTATGGTTGCCTTTTCACGCAGTTTTCATTTTTTTTTTTTTTTTTTTTTTTCGTTTTTACTTTCCATATTTATTTTCATATTTGTATGGCATGCTCTTTTTTGCAGCCGACTGTGAAGCGTATTCATTTTTTGTTGTTTATCAATATTTGCCCGCTGTATTGCTTGATGCATATATCGATAAAAAAAGCATATATATAAATATATATATAGATGTACATTTATATTTATAAAAAATATACTTTTATTAATGACCAATATGTGCAGATTTCCCTTTGACAGCCCTTTACTTTTAGCCTTAATCCCCTCGCTTCTCTCTGCGCCTAGCATACAATTTTCATTTAATTCTCACAGTCCTGTTTCTGTTTAAATAACGTGCAATATAATAATTTTTATTCGACATTGCGAAAATACTGCCAAACGCTCTTAGCTGGGGTCACATAAAAAATAGAGAAAAAGAGGCAACACATATTTATTCCTTGACTGTTTGGTATTATGCATTGTTCAATTTAAAATTCGTGGCATCCAAAAAATTGATCATGATTAATGGGCCTGGCATATATTTGTAGCAGCCTCAGAGATTTAATTCAATTGCAGCAAAACGAAATACGCAAATTTAAAATAAAAAAGAAATCGATTTCGACTAATGGTTTTATCTACAGCACTAAATATTCAATTTCAATGTACGCAAACCAAAAGAGAATAAAAAGTATTTAAGAACAGAAATTAATATGACGTAAAGCAAGATATTGCCATGGAAATGAATTGTTTCGATTTTATTGTATATGTTTGGTATATTATATTATATTATACGAGCTTAAGAAATGGAAAACTTAAGTCTATGATTTGGTTATGCTTATATAAGATATAATTGTATCGATAGTGGGACAGACAAGGCTAAATGGGTACAGCTTGCTGCCGTAATCAGTAATATATAGACTTTCTGGAGTCTGTCACGCCTTCATCTACTTTCTACACACATTTAATAAAATGATTTTCAGGGAATAATAATTAAAAATGAATTAATAAATAAATAATATATATTCTAATAATAAATATTAAAATAGTAAACAAAATGAATTAGGTTAGCTTCAGATTAAATTTGAATATTCGCTTATACATTTGACTGCTAAATAAAATCCTAATTATGATTTTATTGGACTTTAAGATATTTCAGCTGCCAATGAGATAACCGCAGCTGTTAATTTATGCAAACTTGTTTCAATGAACTGGAGCTGGAATCTGAGCACTGAAATCTGGCTGCAAGAGTCCTCTCGCTCTTCAGACTCCCCACACCACGGCACGTGGAAAACAAGTTAATTATCACGCACGTTTTAAACTTAATTAAACGGGCCTTATTGCAATTACGAGCATATGAGCCGCCGCAGCCCCTCGATTAACAGCCTGTCAAACTTGATTGCGACAGTCCATTGACAGCACACAGCACGCTGCTGATATGTGGCAAATGGCTGAGATTGCTGCACATTAGCTGAGACTGGGGCACAGCTGCTGCTGGCATATCTGTGCGAATCGGTGTAAGTTAGACTAGCTAAAGATTATTACAATCGAGCTCTGGTCTCATTGCTTATATATATATATACATAAATGTCTCGACTGGCGTTTAAGCACAATTTCATCATTAGGCGTTCAATTATGCAAATTAATTTTCTACAGAGTGTCAAGTTTGGTGTGGTGCTTGGGTGGTTGGGTGGCTGCTACGCTGCTGGCAATTAACTGCAAAGCTGTTGTCATTGTCATTGTCACTTGCACACAATGTTGCTGCAGCAACTTTGTTGTTGCTCTTGCTAGTAGAGTTGCTCCTGCTGCTCCTGCATCTCCTGCGCCTGAAAAATGCATGAGTTTGCCGCCAGGCGGCTACCGCCAGCTGCTTTGGCTTCCTTGATCCCCTTTTGGCTGCCAGCGTCAGCAGACGAAGCCAACAGCAAACGCACATATATATACATATACCTATATATATACCTATATATACACATACATATATTTGTATACACCGACAGCTAGTGCTTTCTGCTCTCTAGCACAATTTCCGCATACATCAGTCCTTCACACTTCACTACTTTTTTTTGTGCTCATCCGCTTTCACACATTTGCCCCACTTGCAACATTTGCTGCCAACAATAATAAAAATGTTATAATAAGAACAAAGAGAAAAATACAAAATATAATAATTAATTTTCATGGTTTTTCTTTTGTTTTTCCTTCTTCTCTCAGCTGTCTGCTATCTGGTGTCTGATGTCTGCTTGCGGATATGCTTACACTTGTCCTTTTCAGATGTTGCAACAGCATTTTATATGCTCTTTACTCGGCTGGCATCACCTTGCAACCTTTTGCTGCTGCTGCTACTGCAGGTGTTAACCAAAGAAATTTCCCAATTGTGTCTGATGGTGTTGCAGTTGCTTTTGTATCCAAACATTGCTTTAAGCGCCCAACTTTCTCCTTTTTCGATTATTATATAATTTATGATCGTATTATTTGTGGAACCTTAAACTATTTTTTTTTGCATATTTATAAAGCAAGATAAGTAGATTATATATCAATCGATGATTAAAATGTAGGCAAGAATAACCTTGTATGATTTTCACATAATTGCAAGCAACATTTCAATTGCAATGAATATTTGAAATCAAGCCGAGTTTGCATTTCATTTAGATTATTAAACAATTTCAAGTGCCTTTCCAAAGATGTTGTTTATAGCTGCTTGCGCAATTATCTAAAGTGCTCACAAGCCGAGCTTTACTATTTCCGGACTGTGCGAGTCTAGAGTAAATACGTAGAGCATAAATAATAATAGCCCGTGCTGAAGTTAACATCTGCAATCACCTTGTAAAGTGCAGCTCGGACCGTCTGAGTGCGTGGCGTAGTCAAGCGGATTTATGGCCAAGTCCTTCACACCGACTCATTCGTCACTTTGACGTCCCCTCCATCTGGCCGCATTACCGTGCTTATTGTGCGCCCACCCTGGGCAGCGACCATCAGGTAAGAGCGGTTGCAGCAGCAACAGCTGTCGGCAGAGCAGAACCGCAGACCCAAAAGCCACAGCAGGAGCAGGAGGAGCAGCAGCAGCAGCAGCTCCTTTGAGTTATTTGTGTCTGCTGCTCATAACGGTTAAGTAGCAATAATAATCGTAAAGGCAACTGAAAAGAGTCAAACCAGCTCGAGTCGGGCATGATCAACTGGTATATATACTGCAAATGTAATTTGATTTTCTCTGGCTTATGTTCCCTTAGTCTGAATACCTTGTTAGCTCCAGCTGTTATTTCTGTTGCTCACGACTGGCAACCCGCGCCCTCGACATTGTTTTGCAAATTTAAATATTTTATTCCCGAGCTCATGTACTGAATTTAATAATCGTCTATGTGCTGCTGCTCGCATTGTCGTCAGCTGTATTCCAGGTGCCTTCCACCTTAAGCTGGTATTAATTATATTATAGTGCTCGAGCATCTTATCTGCCGACTACATATGCCATTTAATTTTCTGCTCCAATTGTCCTGCAACTCCTTATTGATGACGACAGCCCAATGTTAATTAACTGCAGTTTTAATGGACCTCTCGACTGGACACTGAAGGTGAGCTCTACTACGGTTCACTGCCTGCAATATGCATACGAGCATATTTAATTGAATTTCATTGAAGTGGCACTCGACATTTATTTGCTACGCTTTAATCAATATATGAAACTGAGTATTTAAATAGAAAAAATTTCATAATTGCGTCTGTGCGTCCTTTAATTGTTAATCGCATTTAAATGTTTCTTAGCCTCATACATTTCTTTTAATATTTTTCTTCTTGAACTGCATAGCTCATTATTTCACACGATTTTTCCCGGAATTTTCCCATCGTTTTACGGCTGCTGCTGCGGCTGCTGCTGCATATCAAATCCCACTTGCATAATATTTTATTATCCTAAGCGCCTGCTTCTTCTTTTTTTATGCCTTTGTTCTAGGAGAGCTATCCTTAGTAGTAGTATTCAATTCACAGCAAGTACTGTGGCTATCTTGCCCCACTGTGCGTGTGTGTGTGTGGGACACTGTTATAATCTGGGCAAACACTTTGCCTGGCGCCTGTTAACAAGTGCAAGTGCGGCTTGAATTTAATATTGGCGTCGTCTTTTGTTGTTGCTGGTTTTGAATTTCTGTATTTCATTTTATGCGCCTCTCCTCCCCCTCTCGCCATATTTATATCAACATATATACGTAAATTCTTGGCAGCAGCTCCTGCCACACACACACACCCACAGCCGCTTAGAGCAGTTGGTTAAATCCTTTACACAAGCTGTTTGCCGCGCATAACAAAATAAAATAAATAATCCTGTTAAATGGCAGAAACCCAAGGCAAAATCCAAGCAACAACAGGGACACTGAAAAAAAGAAAACGAAGAAAGATGAAAACGAAAACAGCATCGCATTTCGTATCCAATTTTCTTCTGGCTGGGCAACGTTCTCTGCAGGTCCTGCAAGTATCCTTTGTGGGTGGGTGTCCTATGCACACGTACGCGGCTTAAGATTTCCTCATTCATAACGTGATTTAAGGCATTTCCCAAGCACTGCAACAGCATCTCAACATCGACTGGCATCGGGTCCTGCGTCTCCTAGCTGATTGATGCCAGCTGCAGGCGTGCATTCAGCATAAAAATTGATGCACTTCTCCTCTCGATTTCCACATATATATAAATGCAAATACATATACCTTTATTGTGGCTGGCGCAATGAAAGATGCAAATGCTGGATGCTGATGTCCTTTGGCGCTGATTATTTGGCATCCTCGTCAGCAGCTTGCGCTTGTCCTGCATGTGCTTAACGAGCACTTCAACGCCTTATCACTTCACTCTTGGCCAGCAGTCGCGAAAATTTCGTGTACAATTTAGTATCGGCTCATAATCGACTTGGGGCCAGCTGGCAATGCCAATGGCGATGGCAACGCCGTTTTTATGGCCACTTAATCTGTTTAATTAAAAGTCTGGCATTTGATCGCAAACGCTATAATATTCGAGCTGGGCCAGTTGTTAAGTGTCTCGGCAATTAAAACGAAGCAGCATCGAGCATCCGGCCTAGCCCCGCAATACATTTTGAATCTGATGAGCTGGCGCACAAAATCAATACGGATTTCCTAATGTTATGCCATGTTCACTCTCACTTTGCCTACATCTGCTCGCATTTAAGCGGATTATTCTGTTCTAAAGTTCTATGTAAAGTATGCATTTATAAGTCGCTCAGTGATTTTTCCATATTCAGATATCGCTTTCAGACGGAACAAATTCTAATGTAATTCGATGCTCTTTCGGAATGCGCTCAAAGCCAAAGCTTCGACTTGATATAGAGGATTCTTCGCACTCGAACAAGTACTTTCGGCATTGATCTATAGCTGTGTATGTTGCTCTTAGGCGGAGTCTCATCGACTACCCAGTTTTATTGCATTTGTAAGTAACTTAAAGTTTATCAGCAATGAACACTTCTGAATGAGCTCGAATAGACTCAGGTACTGCTGCTTGAGGCGTCCGTACTTCTGACTTTCTGGTCATCATTTTCGATAAATCACTCACAATGGTTGACATTGCCATGAAATGATGATCTGCAAAATTTTCCACACTGTGTTTCACATTCTTAATCTTTGCTGCTTATTTATTTTGTTGTTTATTTTTTGTCTATATTATTATTTTGCTTTCTTGAAAATTGTGATATTTTTTTTTTTTAGAAATCTAATTTTATTGATAAGTTGAAGTACACGCAAAAAGATTCATTAACAATTATTCCATGCTTTCATTACCATCTTATGTTGTTCTTTAATATCCTTGACATTATGAGATGCGAATTGGCTTATAGAAAGACAATCTGGCATAATTAATCATTATTATTATATTATTATTTTTATTATTATTGCTATTATTATACAACATTTGCAAATACAATTCTTCTATATTGTTCACATATCTTCTGTTTTTATTCATGTTTATATTTATATATGTATTTTTTTAATATATTCAAATAAAGTAAAAATTAATCATTTATATCGCAGTCGTAGTCGTAGCATTGAATCTGCTTAGACTTCAAATTTAAAATATATTCTAAATCTGTTTCAAATGGAATTTTTAAAGCATTAAGATAAAATCTATATCCCATATTTTTTTTTTCAAAGTTACTCATAATAATAAGAGAGATAATAGGGCAATAAAAAACTTTCTTTGCATATATCTAAGAGGCATATCGTTCTATTTCGAAAATACCCAAACATTTGTTTGTCAACTTAATAATGATATTAATTTGACAGTCGGCTCGTTGTGACACTAGTGCAACCCCTTCGACTGGCCATACAGAATCCGTTGTCTGCTATCTGGCTTTGCAATCATTCAATTTCGTTGACCCAACTCATGTTTTGCCTTTGAAACTGCTCTGAGTCCCAGTTGTTCGATTGTGGCCTGAACCTCTTTGTCACTTCCCAAAACATTTTTATTGGCAACATGTCGTATGCGTAATGCAATCGACGCCATAGATATTTATCGGCCTGGCTGTCTGTCTGTCTGTCTGTCAGGCCTTCCATTCTTTCCTGGGATTTCAGCATCAGCGCAGCGCAATGTAAGCCTCGGTGATTCAGTGCCTTTTCAATTTGAATAAAACGAATGTCGCCTAAATATTTGATTTATTTATTTTGACCTTTGTCAAAAGATGCCAAACACGACGCAGCCATAAGCATTTGCTTACTTTTACAGCAGCTGAAAATGCCAGTCGAATTCAATTTGCCCCAACACTAAGTTTATAATTTTCATAGCGATACACACCCATCGCCCCCGGCCCCTTTGTCACATAGAAAAATGCGTATGACAAGCAATTTTCGCTTTATAACTTCATTGCGAGCCAAGGTCAACTCCGAGTCGAGTCGAGTCGAGTATGTATGCCTTTTGTTGTGCTCGAAACCAATTCAAAATAATCTCAGCAATTTCAGTAAATGCGATGGCAAGGTCAACTCAGTTATTTCGCTAACGAACAAATGATTATTACTGCATTACAGCCCCTGAGATACAAATACATAAACACACTGAGTGACAGCCACACACACACACACCCATGTGAGCCGCATGCAGATAAGCAAATCTAATAGAAACAGCTTATAGTCCTGCAGTCCCAGTCCTGCTCCCGCCTCCTGCTCCGTGCCACCCTCCACATCGTTATCGTAAAAGTCAAAGCTTAGCCCAATGTTGGGCTCTTGTGGATGGCTAATTTTAAGGCGACAGTTCGGGACACGCATCTGGGAATAGAAAGCTGAGAGCTAAACAGCGAACCTGATTGGCACAGCTTGGAGAATTCTCAGTGCCCTGTGCGTGTTGAGTGAGCAAAAATCACAGAGTACTTTGAGCTAAGCTGTCATTTGACACGTCGCCTGTGAAGGCATTTTCAATGACAATGTAAATAATTCTATATTATGTAAAGATCCTATTACATACAGCTGATATATTTTTAAATTTTGTACATTTGCAATTGAAGAGTATAAAATAAGAATAAAAAAAAAAATTTAACATTTTAGATTCTCGTTATTGTTTATTCCGTATATAGTTTAAATATGAGAATATATATTTAAGAGTTTATTCATTGTTTATGCCATAAATTTATCAAATGTAAAGTCATCTGTAAAATAACAAGTCATTAAAAGTAATAAAAAAGCTACTTTAATTCGTTTCCCACGAGCATTATTTTCGTTTCTTGTGAAGTATAAAGTCATTCTGAAATTAAAGCTCAATACAGTTGGCAATTATTCTGATATTTTTAATAAATTTCTTTATCAAGGAAGAGAGCCAGAAGCTGTTTTCGTATCGGCGCATAGTTTTTTGAATAGAAACCCTTAGGTATCATATAAGCATTTTATTTATTTAAACACTTTTACCAACCAAAATAAATATAATACAAAATAAGTTTTTATTTATGCCATTTATTTTTAAAACTTCATTTCACATTAGTATACTCTGAAGTCGTCAGCCTACAAAATAGTTTGCAAAATGGCATACATTAACTATAAATAACCTAATAGTTTGAGCTCCTTAACTTAATCCATAAATTTACATGCTCACCTATTATCTTTTTTAAAAATATTTAAAAAATACAGAAAGTAGACACTCTTTACTTTATCTCAAAGTCTTTTATTATTAGCATCTTAAAGTCACACAATATATGAATTGTTTACGAATTCGAAACCTATTATCCTTTCAAATATCTCTCATTCTGGCTCCAAAAAATTGAAATATCTAAAATGGTTAGTACCCATAATATTGTATTATGTTATTAATACTAATATTGTATTATGTTATTATTGTTAGAAGATATATATTTTAGTAGTTATTTCATGTATGTACACATACATGAGAAGCAATTGAACTTTTTGAAATTTTTATATCTTAAACTTCAAAGTAGACTAGCATTTCTTAGAGTATTCCATATGTCTAAATATATCGATAAATCAGAGCATCCATCACACCCCATAGCGTATCATCTGGGCGATCACTTTACCTTGAACAAAGTCAGCTGTGTGTTTGGTCCTTGACAACACAAGGACAAGTAGCCCGTTGTCGTTATTTTGATTCCCACGTAGCTGTCCTTTTTAGCCAACTTAATGTTGGCTGCTTTGTGTTCTGCTTTGTTTTTGTTTTCATTCCTTTTTATAGTTGACCAAGTCAATTGAGTGTAAAACAATTTCATTAAACGCGCAGCCAGGGCGAGGGCCAATAGACGGAAGCGCTGCATGTGTCTGACAATATCTGTATAAGTATATATATATTTATATATACAACATAAAGTTGGTGTATATGTTTGTCTATGTATTTGTATTGAGTAGTCTGGTTCTGGCTTATGCTTTCGCTCCCAGCTTCTCATCATTGTCCCCTTCAGTGCTTCACTTTGTGCTATTTTTATTATCATTTATTGTCTCAATGCGCTGCCTGCAAGGCAGTCAGGGGCGTGCAGGTGGAGTCTGGAGTCTGTAGTCTGGAGTCTGGGAGGAGTTGCTGAACGCCAATGCAATTTATCGCAAACGCTTTGACAACATGTTTGCAGGCATTTTTATCATTTCCGCATATATGTGGTTTCCGCTTGAACTGCAAGCAAACTAAGAACTCGCTTGCTGCTTTATTGCCACAGACGCTCGATTGCTCTCTGTGTCCTTTTACGCCCTCCCACCCAGTGAGATGGGGCTGGGGCTGGTCCCCGGAATATGCGACGATGTTGCCAGGCAGCACACACGCCTTTCCATTTCGACCAAATGAATTGTTTAGGTTTAATTTATTGAACCGAACTTTGGGCGTAAGTTGGTCAGGCGATCGACTCGCTTCGCCTCCTGCACGCCTTGCCACACCCAACATCATGCAGCATGGAAAGGAAGGGACTGAATTTTTGTTTCTGTGGCTGCAGCAGCAGCAGTGCGAACAGTTTGGGTCAAGTGTGTTACAGTTGAGAAACGACTTGGCTGATATGAGTTAAGGCAAGGCAACAAAAAATCTGAAGATAAATTGCGAATGGTTTTGGCATATGAAACATAGAGTTGTGAATGTAAGTTCGAATAAGCTAAAAATGAAAAGAAAAAACTGAATATGGAATGCATAATAAAGACTAATTAAAATATTTGAGAATTAAAAAATTGAATGAATAAAAGGCGTAAATAATAGTTGATATATAAATAATAAAAAAAAGTATTGGAAATTTAGGCTAAATAACAAAAGATATAAAAATTAATAAACAAAACTACAAATATAAGGCCAGAACTGAAATATAAATAAAATAAAATGTGCTAAGTTTTTATTTAAACTAAAACAGAAGCGGATAAATAAAATAAAATATTTCTTACATATATTGAAACCAAATTTATATTTTTTTAATTTTAAAATTTTATTTTTTATTTTTATTACAAGTGTAAATTTTAAGGCAAAAAACTGGCAAGTTGAATTATAAAAATTATATGTAATTATTTTAATAATAATATTGTCTAATTAATTTAAAAATGTTTCTGAAGACTTAATTTGCAAATTAAAGTTTATGTAAAATGATTTCTTAGTTAAAATTTTATTTTATTTTATTGCAACAGTCTCACTCAGCGCTTGCAGCGCTATGGAAAACAATTGTCTTTCGTTGCAACGCGCTGAAGGCTCCAGTGCAGAAATAAAGGACCCCAAAGCCCATATTGTCTGCAGCATGGCTCAGTTTGGGTTGGCGAAAAAAAAAGTAGACGAGAAGAGAAAAGAGAAACAATGGAATAACAGAACGTATAGGCAGCTCTGGTGGCATGGCTACTTGGCTGAAACGCCTGGAGTCCTGCTAAGGGTCAGTAATAAATCTCAGCAGCTTGCGCTGTAACTTAAATTAAATGCTGAAAATCGTTTGGACATTCCTCGCTCATGCAGCGCCTCCCTCTGGCTGACACGCAGCCGAGCAAAAAACCAGCTGAAAAATGCACGCGCTGGCAAATGAAAGGATCCAGCTAAAGTGCAACAAAACGTGTGCCACAAAGCCGAAAGGGAATGGGAGAGAGAAAGATAGAGAAAGAGAGATGAAAGGGGCAGAAAAATTAAATAGAGTTTTCAAAACAAGTGGCTAAATATGCTGCAATTGCTGCTGCCCAGGAGTCGCAGTCAGCCCCACAATTCGGCTCCATTTCCAACATTCTCTCTGTGACTACCTCTCCCTCCCTCTCTCTCTCTTGCTCTGTCTCTCTCTCTCTGTTTCCCTATGTGTTTGCTGGCTTCTTCCATATGCAGAACGGAAAAGTCACGGAGCCAAAAAATGGAAAAACTGCACGTGGCAGTCTGGAAAAAAAATATAGAAAACTGTTGTCTACTTTTTGGAGCAAAGCGTTGAATTTATGACTTCTGAAATTCTGCGTGTTTGCAAAGTCTGAATAGCACAAAAAACATTTATATATATAGAAATACATATATATTTCTCATACATATATAACTCATGCTTCAGATTTCACACACGTGCACTCTGCAAGAAAAACATCCAATAAATTTAGCTATTAAAAAGCCACAAACATAATTCAGCCAAACTTAAATGCTGTTAAGAGGTCAGCATGTTTCACCTCTATTTATTTTCTAATTTAATTTCGATGCTCGAGCCAAAGACTATTTGCATAAATAATTGAATAAATCAATTGCATTTTGCAGGCAAAGCTGCTTACGTGCTCTGTTGGACCTATTTATTAGAATTCAATAATATTTGGCCGTTCTTTTGCCACGTGTAATTTCGTATGATAAGTTGGCATCAATTTACTGGGAAAAACAAACCCAAACCGAAAGCGAAACCAAACCTGAAATTTCTCTTCAAAAGAGTCTGAGTAAGCAAATGTTTGCCCTTTGCACGAAATACATATGTAAAAATTCACTGCGCGAGCCGACATGGCCCAGATGATAAATAATGGCATAGAATCTAATTAGGCTGGCTCCACATTAACTTGAATTTTCCGCAAATCGAGACTCATCTTCTAGGAGATGGCAAATAAAGAGTTTTAATGAATTTACTTTTCTCTGTGCTGGCAAGCGTGGCGTATGAGTAATATACACATTTTACAGCCACAGCCTCAATTCGCAGCTAAATGTGATATTAGTAAAAATGAGCTGAAATCCTTTCGGCTTATCCGCTTAGTCGGAGCCATAAAATTGAAATTATGGCAACTGCCAACTAATGAACAGCAATAAAAATAAATACATGCAGCTTCTTCGTTTCGCGTGCCACCTGCCTGCTGCAGAATGCAACTGCAGTTGGCAGACAAAGTTTCGCTTTTTGTAGCACACCTGAACGACTTTGACGTGGAACTTTGGGCGTGCCCCAACTTTGAGCCGGGCCATTGACGTCGCCCCGCAGCAGAAGCAAAAAACTATGCCCACAACTATGTCAATGCGTTTATATATGGTCGGACTCTGGGCCTGGCCAGCCCTTTGGCATCAACTACTATCAATTTTACGCTTCGCAGCCAGCCTGGAAGCAAATAGCCAAATGAAAGTTTCAGTTTTGCATTGAGTTTATGTTGCGCCACGTCAAAAATGCGACGTAAAAAGAAGGGAAGAAAACTCGTAGCATGCCGCTGTGCGTGCCGCTGTTGAGCGCTCGTCACGAAGCGACGAACGAGACTGAGCTCGGCCGACACGCACTTCGGCTGTGCAGGCCGAAGCGGCAGAGCTTTCGCTCTCTTAAGCTTTGCTCTTTTGTGCAGACCCGCTCTTCGCTGTGCGAGCAGTGCGGCGAGCTATTGCTTGCGCGGCCAGAACGAGAAAGGCATAGCTTGCCGCACTGCTCGCACCACGGAAACAGCCTGAAGTGCCACTTGTGACGCTTTGGCACAACAAATGTTAATAAAGCATGCGACAGAGCCTGCGACTGGCCTGCATGCGACATTTGGCAGGCTCTGTTGATATTGTTGTTGTTATGATTGTTGTTGCTGCTTTAGCTATTGTTGTTGCTGTTGTTTGTCGGCCAGTGTTGACTAGTGTTGACTGGTGTCCTAGTCAGCATTTGCTCTTTGGGGATTTGGCGCTGGCAAATGAAAAGGTTGTGCGACAGTGAAATGCATTTCAAGTCTACACAAGTGGCCAGCGCAGTGTTGTTGCAACACACACTCACACTCACACCCACACTCATACACACTCGCACAGACACATGGCCGACAGCTGAGTGCCATGCATGTTGAGGCATTAAAGTGTGCATAAATGTGGGTTAATGGGTTTTTAGTTGTTCTTTTCATTACGACACATCTGTAAAACTGCCCTCTATATTTGTTTTACTTGTTGTTTTAACAATTATTGTTCCTGCTGCTGTTGCTGCTGCACGTTGCTCGTGCGTAACACTAAATGCTAATCGAATCGCCAGGCGGACATATTTACATGGGTTCGTAGTGCTGTCCAATATGTGTTGCGGAAATTAGCATACGACATTAAGTGCAGTAAGATGCGAGTGAGTGGGAGCAAAACGTCTCTTACAAATATTGGTTCTTATTAAAACGGTGCTTTAATCAGGTGCTCAGCTAAACGCTTTAGCTTGAATTTAAATATTTTGGCATAGCTTAACTGTAATAAATTCTTATCGAATATTTTTTGGGGATTGTACCATAATTTATAGATTATTCATTGTAAAGCAATGGATTAGATAATAGTGTAAAATATATTAATATTTTCTGTATAATCCACTTTGTAAAAGAAACTATTTAAATAATTTTGTTTAATTAATTCAACTTACTCATTTCTGTTATGGTAAAATTCAGTGTAAGCCTTTAAAGTTAAACCTCTATTTCAAGAGATTCAATCTATTGTCTAAGCTGAAAACAGTGCTCAAAAGCACAATATATTGAAAGCCTTGTATAAATTGTGTCGCTCCCTGTCCTTTCACCTAATATCAGTTTGATTGTGTACTAAAAGTTAATTACTCTCGCAAAATAAACCAGGGTAACCAGCATTTTAATATAAAGTGCTGCCAAATTCCGCCAAAATACTAGCTGCACATTTTATTTTAGCATCCCATGCCTCTCCTCACACTCTCTCACACTATACCTGTCCCATGCATTTACCACCACATGACAATGGCAAACGGAGTCTCGTATGGCTCGCTGCACAGCTAATTGAAACTTAATTTTAAATAGTCGTGCGGAAAAGTTGGCGCTGGAAATTCGGCGAGGTCAGTTGGCGTAGTTGGCGTGGTTGACGTTGTGCAGCACTTGAAAGTATGATTATGCTTTGGCGTTACGCAACACTAATTAAACTGCATGTGGCAGGCTTGAGAGTTATGCATTTCACAAATTACACATACGCACCGTTGCCCGTAAAAACGTCCGTCCAAATGCGCATTTACCTAATTGAACATGTGTTTGCCGGAGCTGCCTTCAGTGGCTCTGGGTGTGGTTGCGGCGGTTCCAGTGGCTGGATGTTGGCTTTTGTTGCATTCTTTTTAGTTCATTAATTCGCTTGGCTCTGGCCGCTCTTGGTCAAATTCAAATTAAAAGGTCACTAGATAAACATGCCCATGTCTGTGTGAGTGTGTGTGTGTGTGTGTGTGTATGTGTACCCTGTTGTATTTGGGTGTCCTTTGGGTTAATTTGAATATTTTTGTTTGTTGTTTCTCGCATGGCGCCCTGTTGTTGTTTGGCGCTCAATTTATGGGCGATAGCGGAAAAACTGCAGTTTAAAAGGCAAAACAAAACAAGCAAAAATACAAAAATAACAAGGCATGCAAATTGAGTTATAAATTTGAACCCGCTTTGCTTTTAATGCAAACATTGCAGCATCCAAGCCAGGTGTGTGGGAAGCTGTGCTCGCTGGAAATATGTTTACTAATTAAAACTTTGACTTTTTCATAATTGAAGTCGCCTTCAATGGCTGTCAGCTGCGCAGCCTGATTTACTACTATCAGGCCAGCTCTCTGACATCAGATTGACACACGTAATTATCAGCCCGCAGACTTGACAGACAGCACTGAAATTATCATCTTTGACTTTTCCATTCTCAAGGACGCACAGCTATGCCGGGGGACGATGGAGAGGCACCGACACCGAATCTCAATTAAATTAATGAGTTTTGGGGGCATTGAATGAATAAACAGTTTTTTAATGGTTTTATTAGTGAATTTTCGATCAACGTTTAATTTCTTTTAATATTAAATATTTTATTTTATATATCAATGAATATTAAAGCTAATTTTCTACTATTTTCCGATAGTCTTTTTAGTTCTCCCTATTTTAAAATTCAAAGAAAAACCAGTTTCCACATAGCTGTATTTACTATCATATAGCCAGACTTTTAGCCACATTATGGCTAAAATCAAATGATGTCAGAAGGGCGTTAAAACTTTGTTTAAACTTTGTTGAAATGGAGATAATTCGCCAACGCGCCAATACTCAACATCAGTCCTAAGAGTGGCTGTAATTTCATCATTATGTTGATAAAAGTTGTCCGTGTTACATGCACCATGAGGCATGCAGCATTCTATAGCCGGGGGCAGAATTTTACTAAATCCGTAGTAGGCCGTTGCAACGGTCAACAAGTTTTAGCATTGCCGAGCCGCATCCGGGGCGCAGATACTGAAATCCCTGCAGCAAGCAGGAAAATTATCAAACAATGCAACGGCAGCACAACAGTCAGCAAGGGGCAACAGGCATTTACGGGGCGGGCCAACAAGTGACAACAGTGCTGAAAGCCTGTGAATACAGCCATGAAATGGCAAGCGCCGCCCGAACTAAGCCAGTACACAAAACAAAAAGGACAACGAAAGCCAACAGCAACAACAACAAAGACAACAACAAGAACTACAACAAATTGGCATAGAGCCGGACAATGGACGCGTCAGTCGCTGGCCTCAAGCGGTGCAAACATGGCAAAAATGTCATGGAAGCAAGCGACAGGACAACAAAGTATCAGCCGCTGAGCAGTCGGTGCCAGCCCGTACCTAGTTAGTTGAAAAATGCGCCCAGCCTAGGCTCAAGCAGTCGGCTGAGCTGTGGAGTCACGTGTTTGCTCTTACGGCTTTGCCAGTGCAAGCCGGACATCAAACTATGAATGCACCGCCCGACAGGCAGCACAGCATGCACTCAAACCAACAACAAATGGGGGTGATTTAATTGATGAACTACAGCATACCCTGCGGGCAGTTCATTAGCTGTAAAAGAGCAAAATGAGGTGAAGGTATAGTCAAGTGTAGTGCTATAAGTCGATTTTGATCCACTTATGTGATGCAAAGCTAAAAGGAAATGTAGAAATGTCTTACATATATATATATTATTTACAAGGAAAATCCAGCTGATCCCACGACAGTGGACAAATTAGCATAGCATGTAAACAAAGATCTCGACAATTTTTTTCTGGACAAAAGGCAAGCCGATTGCTCAAATAATGAAGAGTATTCCGAAGAGGCTCAGCAGCAACTGGACTACGGCTAGCAACTGATCCGATGTGCTTTGCTTCGGTTCGATGGCAACAGGCGAAATGCAAAAGCTGCATAAGAATGTACGCATGTACTTTCTTTTTCTTTTATCAAAGTTTAGCCTTTGCTCCTGCTTCGCTTTGTAATATGCATGACGTGCTGGCAGTTATTTGAGCTAGGAAATTACAAGGCTCAGTGGCAATATAAACTGGAAATAGTCAAGATGGACGTTCAGTTAATATGTCATAAGTAAACTGATGTGAAATTTGTAAATGGTCTCTAGAAATTCCAGCGACCTATGGGAAATTCCATTAATAACCGACTACTTGCTCGAGCACGTGTATTTTATGGCTTTAGATCGAATACATATTTATGTTGCGCATTATTATGTGACGGCTGTTGATTTCGTGTGATAACTCTCAGAGTTCGTTGACTTATTGGAGTGCACATTCCCGATTCGTATATGCAAAATAGAAAAGTATCTAATGACCTATCGCTTAGCTATATTATATCTGTATTCATAATGTTGTTCAGGCGCCACTTTTCCTTTTCGGTGAGCTGAAAGAAGTACTTGGACGTGTGCTTCACCTCGGTCATGTTGTGCAACGGTGGCCAAAATGTCGTATAAGCCACACAACTACATGGGAATATAAAATGATATAAGTGATTGAGGAAATTTAAAAGTTTTTCGTGATTACCGCATGAAATAACAAGCATCGGATGCAGTCCTTTGGAAGTCAATGTTTTGTTTGATCTCGTGCTCCAGTTGCGCTTCGTATGCCCTAATCGAGTCCTGATACCGCTTGGCGCATATCATCGGACTATATCAAGATCATGAACAGATATTATTCTCCATGCTCTTAAGAGTCCTATACTTACACTTACTAGGGTATCTTGAATTTCCGGAAGCTGGGCTCACGATCGTACATATCGGGAGTATCGTTTGGCTTGTACTTTTCATCATATATTATCATATCCATATCGACTTTAGGTCTGGGTGGATCGTTCGGATTGCGGTGCTTGAAGCGATGCAGCGACTTGTTCACGTCCACATTCGGCACCTGTATAGTAGTGGTGCGACGCAAGGCAAGGGGACTATTTCCTGTATACAGCTTGGACATGGACTTAGCGCGCGAGGATGCTGTGCCCAGTAGCAACATGGAATTGACTTCAGATACAGCTCGATTCTTCTCATCGCTTGTTTCTCTACGCTTATCATCAGTTCCTTCCTTAGACTTTTCATCCAATGTGTCTTTGGATTTGTCATCAGTTACCTCCTTCGATTTGTCCTCAGAGTCCATTTTGAATTATCTTTGTTTATATGTATGTGCCCGTATACAATAATACTGTATAGAGAATATGTATATTTTTTTGTTTTGTTTCTTAGGTTACGTGTACTGTGTTGTTTGTTGAGTATTAGAGCAAAGTCTGCTAAGCTTCCTAGTTTTGTCAACTTGAGTGACTTCTATGTAAAAGTTAGAAAGCTCTAAAGAGTACTCGAATAGAAGATGCTTTAAATTCTAATGCATATTCAACTTTGACTAAAAGCTAAACAATTAGAATAAAACTGTTTTTAGGCCTACACTGGGCAACGCGCAATACCGTACCAAAGTTTGTACAAAAAATATGTATTATAAGAGATAAGAACTTATGCCTTTATTGTATTTGGTCACATGTATAGGAAAAATTTGTGCGATTGATTATCTGTAAATATCTCTGCCTTACTTCAATGAAATAAATTGAATTCTTGAATGTGAAACTTAATTTTCATTCGTATGCAAACTCTTTCATTTATAGTCCACATTTGCAAATAAATTTTAATTTTTAAACAAATTTAATAACATTCAAGGTTACTAAAAATAAAAGTAAGAAGACTCTAGTCGAGACTGCTCGACTAGGAGATACCCTGAACCCTCCAAGCTGATATTCTTATCATTCTGCACTTCTTTTATGCACGCACACATACATTCACATGCATCCACCCTCACGCGCCCGCGCTCTGCTAACTGCGCAGTAAGCAGCGACTGCGCTTGGACTGCGCTGCAGTGTGGGCAATAGTATGAGAATTTACTTGATGAATACCTTCTTTTGTAAATATACGATCTTAATGAAATTTTCAGGACGTAATTATATGGTCTAAAGTCTCCACGTCTAATAGTACTCCGATGAGGCTCAAAAAACTAAATCAATTTTTCGATTATTCTCGATAAAAAAGTTATCGGATGAGTTATCGAAACAATAAAGCAAACTCGTACTGCGTATGGTATACACGAGTGTGCACACAAAATTTCAGCTCTCTAGCTCTTATATCTTCTGAGATCTCGGCGTTCATACGGACGGACGGACGGACAGACGGACAGGGCTATATCGACTCAGTTCGTCGTGCTGATCAAGAATATATATACTTTATAGGGTCTGCGATGATTCCTTCTGCCTGTTACATACTTTTACACAAAAACATTATATCCTGATTTCCCATTTTCAATGGGTTCAGGGTATAAAAAATACATATATAAACACTATTAAATATACACAAAATTTAGACTCCAGCATCAAAGACTCACTTAATTTCCATTACATTTTTAAACGATCTCATTTACGCTTTCTCACATAAGCTTTCAAGGTTCTCAATAAGAGTTTAGTTAACGCAAATTTGAGCCCCTATTAATTAATATATATGTTAATATGCAATGGGATCTGTTTATGTAATTGAAATTACAAGTCTTGAATTGTTTATTCGCTTTGATCAAAATGCTTAATGGATAATCTTTTAGTGCAGTGCAGTTGCTGTTATTTACTTTCGCTATCAGCACTGAAACGTATTACGCGCTCTCGCTCTCTCTTCCTCTCTTTTCGCTCTGACATGTATACATTCGACTGATAACTCGATAGCTGTTGCCTTCCTGCACTTTAGCATTTCATTTCCATTGTATCGTGCACTTTTTAATATACAAATTCATTGCCTCTTAGCACGCTTGCAATGCAGCTGCTGCTCCGGCTTCCACTGTCACGTTCCACTTCCATTCCTGCTCACGCTCTCGATATACTCTCGGCTTGCCAGCACTCTATCGGCATTCTAGTTTGCGCTCTCTCATAGCCCCCATCTCGCTCACACACGCACTCGACGCTCACGGATCGAACGAAGAGCCGCTTCAAAGCTCTCCCAACGTTGTCAGCGGCTATTTAAGACCTGTCGCAGCTGTTGCTCAGATCAGTTCACCGTGATTAGTGACCGCGTCAAGGTTGGCCAGCACACGCATTACGCTGAATGGGAATTTGGATTAATTTGGTCATAGGCATTCTCCCACGAAGTTTTTGAATTTGAGTGTTATTTCCCGCAATTATATTAATGTTTTCATTTCTGGGATTCCTCGTTACCGCGGCGCTGCTGCACAACACAGCTAACGCACAAAGTTAGTAAAGCAAAAATTAAAGTAAAACAACGCGCAGTTTACGGGCTTCCAGTGAATCATCCGCTATGTGAACTTGACTCGATCAGTGCCGCTCTCCCAATCCCCATCTCCGGTTATCAGATCACCATTAATTATATTTAATTATCGGCGTGCGTTCTTTATACGCTGTGGCGCCTCGTTTTTAAGAAAGCGAATGACGAAGAGCCATTCACTTTCATGTCGTTGAAATTCTGATTGATTCCATTTATGGCTCTCGGTATCATTTTTAATCACATTTCAACTAAAAGCTTTGAACTCCAAAGTTTCTATGATTACGTATTTTGTTTCAATATATGAATATGTATGAATACAACAAACTTGCTTGGCCGCTGTTTATTAGCAATTCGCAAACTGTATTTGCAAAATTGTCATGTATTTGTAAATATGTGTTCAAAATACAGGAAATAATTGTTAGACTTTACGTACAGCAAATTATTTAAGTGATAGCAATTGCATTAAGCTACAAAATACATTCATTATTCTACCACATTTATTATGAATATTTTAATTGATGCTTAAACTGAATTCTGCATTTAATTAATTAATTAGCTTACGTAAATATAGGTCTAGTTACTCTCGGCTATTTATATTTCCAATAATCAGCATAAATAAATATAACTGCAATTATTTATTTAATTACCAAGTTCTGATTAATTAATTGGGTAATTCAGGAAAATATTCATATGTATGCCTGGGATGTCTAAATAAATTTTTAAATGTAAAATATATGCACAGTTTACACTTTCAATGAAGAGTTCTTAAATCAATATATAATGATTCACAACACGGGGGTATTCAGATATGACAATTTGTATATATGCTTACGGTAATCCAAAATTTATAATATTTCCAGAGAAAACTCCAACACATCCACTTAGTTTATTCCCTTACTGAGAGTATGCGATTACGCTTTCTCAGAAACCCAATTTTAATTATCTGTGTTCATTCTATGCAAATTTTTCTACAAAATTTCACAAGCTTATCACGCTTAAATTGAACTGCTTTCATTTAAATAATTTGCTTCACTTTAATTATTTTTGCTTGCATTGTAGTGAATTGTCGGAATCCAAATCAAAATGTGGGCTATTGCATATCGCTCTATGATTGTCCGCCTCTGTTGAATGTGCTGCAGAAGCTTCAGTTGAGCAACGACGAACGCACTTTTCTGCGGCAATCGCAATGTGAAAATGGATTCGGTCGCTTGCCTTATGTCTGCTGCACTCGAGATACAAACTTTCTAACTGCAACAACAACATCAACAACGACAACAAGCAGTCCAATTGAGGTAACAACAACAACAACACGAAGACCAATCCCGATCATAAATCCGAGCCCCGGCCAGGGTGGAAATCTGCTGCCGCGTGCTCCCGCATGTGGACCGAATTCCTTCCACAATCGGATCTACAATGGCAACGATACGGCTCTAGATGACTTTGTGTGGATGGCACTGCTGGAGTACACAAGTCGTGAGTGGCACAAATTTCCATCTCATAAGATCTCTTCTAATATATCGTGTCTCCTCCTACAGGCAGTGGCAAAACACTTCTGAACTGCGGCGGCAGTTTGATAAACAATCGCTATGTCCTGACAGCTGCCCACTGCGTGACGGGAGAAATCGAGACAGAGGTGGGACAACTGTAAGTGCAGAACATTACTTAAACCAGTATCTGGGGGATGATACTATTTCGGTTTGCTTCAGCGTACGCGTGCGACTGGGTGAATATGATCTGAGCACAGATGTGGACTGCGTGATGGGTGACTGCAATCAGCCAGTGCTGGAGCTGGGCGTCGAAGAGGCCATTCCGCATCCACAATATGATGCCAGCAGTCGCCATCGTCATCATGATATCGCCCTCATACGTCTCAGCTCACCTGTCCAGCTAAACGAGTACATCCAGCCCATCTGTCTGCCTCTGCCTAGCGTTCGATCAGCAATCAACAACAACGAAATGCTCGTTGTCAGCGGATGGGGTCGCACATTGCAAAGTAAGTGATACAGATACAGATACAGATACAGATACAGATACAGATACAGATACAGATACAGATACAGATACAGATACAGATACAGATACAGATACAGATACAGATACAGATACAGATACAGATACAGATACAGATACAGATACAGATACAGATACAGATACAGATACAGATACAGATACAGATAACCGATACAGATACAGATACAGATACAGATACAGATACAGTACAGATACAGATTACAGATACAGATGACAGATACAGCTACAGATTACAGATACAGATACAGATACAGATACAGATACAGATACAGATACAGATACAGATACAGATACAGATACAGATACAGATACAGATACAGATACAGATACAGATACAGATACAGATACAAGATTACAGATACAGATACAGATACAGATACAGATACAGATACAGATACAGTATACAGATACAGATACAGATACAGATACAGTTACAGATACAGATACAGATACAGATACAGATACAGATACAGATACAGATACAGATACAGATACAGATACAGATACAGATACAGATACAGATACAGATACAGATACAGATACAGATACAGATACAGATACAGATACAGATACAGATACAGATACAGATACAGATACAGATACAGATACAGATACAGATACAGATACAGATACAGATACAGATACAGATACAGATACAGATACAGATACAGATACAGATACAGATACAGATACAGATACAGATACAGATACAGATACAGATACAGATACAGATACAGATACAGATACAGATACAGATACAGATACAGATACAGATACAGATACAGATACAGATACAGATACAGATACAGATACAGATACAGATACAGATACAGATACAGATACAGATACAGATACAGATACAGATACAGATACAGATACAGATACAGATACAGATACAGATACAGATACAGATACAGATACAGATACAGATACAGATACAGATACAGATACAGATACAGATACAGATACAGATACAGATACAGATACAGATACAGATACAGATACAGATACAGATACAGATACAGATACAGATACAGATACAGATACAGATACAGATACAGATACAGATACAGATACAGATACAGATACAGATACAGATACAGATACAGATACAGATACAGATACAGATACAGATACAGATACAGATACAGATACAGATACAGATACAGATACAGATACAGATACAGATACAGATACAGATACAGATACAGATACAGATACAGATACAGATACAGATACAGATACAGATACAGATACAGATACAGATACAGATACAGATACAGATACAGATACAGATACAGATACAGATACAGATACAGATACAGATACAGATACAGATACAGATACAGATACAGATACAGATACAGATACAGATACAGATACAGATACAGATACAGATACAGCTACAGATACAGATACAGATACAGATACAGATACAGATACAAGATACAGATACAGATACAGATACAGATACAGATACAGATACAGATACAGATACAGATACAGATACAGATACAGATACAGATACAGATACAGATACGATACAGAGATACAGATACAGATACAGATACAGATACAGATACAGATACAGATACAGATACAGATACAGATACAGATACAGATACAGATACAGATATAGATACAGATACAGATACAGATACAGATACAGATACAGATACAGATACAGATACAGATACAGATACAGATACAGATACAGATACAGATACAGATACAGATACAGATACAGATACAGATACAGATACAGATACCAGATACAGATACAGATACAGAGATAACAGATACAGATACAGATACAGATACAGATACAAGATACAGATACCAGATACAGATACAGATACAGATACAGATACAGATACAGATACAGATACAGATACAGATACAGATACAGATACAGATACCGAGATAACAGATACAGATACAGATACAGATACAGATAAGATCAGATACAGATACAGATTACAGATACAGATACAGATAACAGATACAAGATACAGATACAGATACAGATACAGATACGATACAGATAATCAGATACAGCTGACAGATTAACAGATACAGATAACCAGATACAGATTACCAGATACAGATACAAGATACCGGATAAAGATACAGATACAGATACCAGCTACAGATACAGATACAGATACAGATAACAGATACAGCTACAGATACAGATACAGATACAGATACAGATACAGATACCAGATACAGATACAGATACAGATACAGCTACAGATACAAGATACAGATACAGATACGAATACAGATTTACAGCTACAGATTACAGATTTACCAGATACAGATACCGATACAGATACAGATACAGATACCAGATACAGATACAGATACAGATACAGATACCAACGGATACAGATAAGATAAGATACAGCTACAGATACAGATACAGATACAGATTACAGATACCTACAGATACAGATACAGATACAGATACAGATACAGATACAGATACAGATACAGATACAGATACAGATACAGATACAGATACAGATACAGATACAGATACAGATACAGATACAGATACAGATACAGATACAGATACAGATACAGATACAGATACAGATACAGATACAGATACAGATACAGATACAGATACAGATACAGATACAGATACAGATACAGATACAGATACAGATACAGATACAGATACAGATACAGATACAGATACAGATACAGATACAGATACAGATACAGATACAGATACAGATACAGATACAGATACAGATACAGATACAGATACAGATACAGATACAGATACAGATACAGATACAGGTGCAGATTCTGTCTCTTTCGTACTCTACCTAACCACATCTCCTCTCTGCCTGTCAGGTCGTCAGAGCAATATCAAGCAGCGCCTCGATGTGCCAGTAAAAAGTGCCGCTTATTGCATGGAGAAATTCGCAACGCGGCAAATCAACGTGATCAGCTCGCAGCTGTGCGCTGGCGGCGAGTTCTCACGAGACAGCTGCGACGGCGATTCAGGGGGGCCACTGATGCGTTTCAGGCAGGCGTGGTACCTGGAAGGCGTCGTCTCGTTTGGCAACCGCTGCGGGCTGGAAGGGTGGCCCGGGGTCTACACGCGCGTCTCGGACTACGTCGAGTGGATCGAGAATACGATTCGTGCGTGAGAAGGCAACTGCGAGGCGAAGTGCAGCTATTGTAAAATTAAGTTTTAATTAAATAGTAAAAGACGAAGACAGTGTGAGAGCGCAGTGCGCGCATTTTAATTAACTTGCGTTAAATGCGATTTTATCGGCAGCTGGAACGCGGCGTATACGTAATGCGCTTACTGCCGCCGTTTGCGGTAATTAAAACGCTGCCTCAGAAAGTTACTTTGGGTGCCAAGCTGGCTGCCCGCGGCGCCGAGTCTTTGCCGGTCCTCGCAACGATTTTCTATGCAATTTGGCAATGAATTTCTATTATTTGCACTTGGCGTCCAGAGAGCAGCTCCCGCTGTCCCGATTAAATTGTTTGTTAGCGTTGCGTAATGGGTGGGCGTGGCAGTGGCCCAACAAAGTAGACAATGAATGGGCTGTGCGCGAAAGGTTAATGAGGCCTGCAGGAAATGCAGCCAAATGAGGTAAGCTAAGCTGCACAATGAACAGAAATCCTTGACAGCGCAAAGCAGACGCAGAAGATGAAAGAGGCGCCAGAGAGGAGTTCTTAGCCCTACAGTTTGGCATTGATTGGCAAAGCCCTACTCGAGACTCCTGCCTGGAAACTAATTATGAAACTTAGAGCATTAAGTAAGAACTACCATTAGCGGCTTTCAGCCCAGTGAGGAAAGCGAAATTCAAGAATACCCAAAGCTAAGGCGAGAAGAGCATACTCAAGAGCTGCTTGAGAGACTTCAAGATATAGCTAATTCTTATCAATAATATTAACTGCTAAGCAATGGGAATAAGTGAGATTGAAATTGAAATTCATTTAATTCGTTGTGAATATTTAAAAGTTTATAAAAGGAGTTCTACAACAAGCAGATAAATCTTTAAGCAGGCCGCAAATCCAGAGACACCTCGCCTCAGCCCGTCTTGATATTGATATTGATTTAATTTAAATAAAGTTTTTTTGCTACACGTTCTAAATACTATTTAATACATTTTTGAAAACTGTTAAAAAACGGCTGCTTTGAAGCTTTTTAGCCCTCAGTTTGGCAACAACTTGGCCCAACTGTTGCCAAAAACTCGACTCACTGCTGCGTGCTGAAAAGTTTGTACTTTTGGGTTTCAGGCTCGGGCCATGTGTGGCTAAATCGTCCAGCAAAAACAACAAAAGAAAAACAAATGAAAAAAGCTCACACACACGCACACGCACACATAGACAGACAGACACTTTGCCTAAATGCTGGCAAAAACTTGTAATTCAATTTTGGGCAACTTTACACAAATGCAAGCCAAATGTAATTAACACGCACACACACGCACGTACACGCACACACACACTAAAAGTGAGTTACACCTGGTCAGACAGCCATGTGAAATTTTGTGTGATGGCAGCTACTGAATTGCCTGGATATTGCATGGCTAGCAGGAGTTTGGGAGGGCTGCCAGTATCCAGGCTGTGATTGAGTTGTGTTTGCAGCATTTAAAATAGCCGCCGGCCGTTAACGAGCCTGCTTCGTAATCCACTCGGCACACTGTGGAGCTCTAAGCAGTCAAAGTTTGGCAAATACGTTTAGATAAGTGCCGCCTCAGCAGGGAGCTCACTTTAGATCCCCATAGCTTAGATAGGCGAGTACTTACGGCCAGCTATCGACCGATGACTGACTGAAAGGGTATACACAGAGTACATAACTGAAATAGCTATTGTACAAATAATGGCATTGGCAATTGAGTAATTAATGTAATATAAAATAAATATTATTAAATATAATCATGAGTATTATAAGCAAACAACTTGCCTCTGCTTGCCCCTTCTCAAATTTGCAGAGTTGCTCAAGTCAAATTTAATGCATCTGCTTCACAAAGTTTATGCTATAATGCGAATTCCTTTTTCAGCTTTATTCTTGAATCGTTCGTTGTCTACAAACTTTGCAAATTTGCGTTTGTCTTGAGTTCATCTTGCACTTAAATATACTTTTCTCTTGCCTTATGCTCTTTTGCTGGCTTGAAGACTTTTCGTCTGCTGACTCAGTCTGCATTCTGTGCAGGCAATAATTCTTTTATTTCGTTCAAGAATATCCTTCGATTATGCTGGCATAAATAAATTCAAGTGTTACACAGAAATGGACTCTATTGATATTTTCAATAGGCTGCTCAAATGCTTCCTTTTCCACTGTCCACTGTGTCAACTGCTACACACACGCACACACACACCCACACAGAGTCTCTCTAGCGCAAACATTCTCGTAAATATAAGTCAATTTGTTTGTTGCGCTGTCCAGAAAAAGAATATATCACAACATAAAATGAGCCTCGGGCAGTATGCCGCGCTGATTGATGGATTGAGCGAACGTTACGCATACGCCATGTGCGACAGTTGGAAGACAACAAAAAAAGAAAAAAAAAGAGAAAGAAAACAAGCTGCAATAATTTCATTTAACATGCATAGCCGAACTGTAGCATTGGCGCAGCGCAGCCTAACGCCCGAACGAATCCCGATTTCGCTACAATTTATGACTTTGGCCTGAATAAACTCGTCGCTTGGCCCGATTTTCGGATTCAAACGCCCGTCAAAATGCCAAAGTGGATTTTGGCAACAATTTTCGTTTTTACGCCACTAAAAATATCAAAAACAAAAAGACATGTTTTGAATTTTTAGTTTTTCTAATCGATTTCGATTGCAGCAAATTGCGAATTGGCCAGATATATGAAAAATGCAATTTATATCATATATTGCTAACGGGAAAAAATATATTAATTATATATATGATATAAAATATATAGAAAAATATCAGTTGGAGTATAATGAAATTTTAGAAAAATTGCATTAAAATAAATATTGAAAAATTTGAGCTCTAAAAATATTCTAGTAATGAAATATCGATAAAATATATAATGAATAATTTAATACTTAATATTATAGTATGGCCATATTTCATATTAATGCATGTTTTTCAAATATTTTAAGCCAAGAAAAAAAAAAGAAATTTATGAATTGACATATGTGTTAAGTATTAGTAACGTAATAGAAACTTTCCAAAATTTTAACTTATTTTAGTTGAGCAAACAAAGTCTTCGATTCAATTGATATAAAATGTTGTTAACTAAATAAATATTGTGATATATATAGAATATTCAGCTTCTTATATTTCCATTGATAATATATTTAAATTGTATTTTTTATTGATAGTCAAAGCTGTTTCCTGTTTTCTTCATATAAAATGCATGGCTTTTATATATTATTCCAAAGTTAAAGAAAAAACATTTTCGCTTCAGGGGTTTGGTTTCTGTTCTTCTTTCCACACCTTTGCCTGCGATTCCTATCCTGAGAGCACATTTATTGTGTAGGTGGGAGTGTGTGTGTATGTGTCTGTATAGGAACATGCTGCACATTTGATTACCGCTTCTGGGCACTTGGCTGGCCTTTAATGCGATTTGGGCCCGACCTCGTTTGTCAATGGAATTTGCTGATTGTTGTCATTGAAACACGCAACATGCAACATGCAACGACTCCAACCGTGGCCGGCCACATCATTTGCCGATGCTCATTTCGCAGAGCAATGCAATTTCATGATTATTTACTTTTCATTTGTATTCGGCGATTGCCTGTGCCCCAATCGAAATGTGAGTTGCTGATTATGCGTTTTATTTGTATTTCTGCTGCATGAATATTTTTGGAAATAATTTAATTAAATGCACGACGCCCTCAAATTAGACCAACATAATTAAAAACAGCAAGCTCTGACTACGCTAGATTCAGCTGTCATTTCATCAAATAATTGTGCACCAACTAAAACTTTAAGCTTGCAAGACCCAAGTCTAGTCAAAGTCGACATAAATTATTGCCAAATTGAGCATCACGAATTCGTGAGCAACTGAATTGTCATGGATCCCCAGTAAAAAGCAAAGGGCTCCTAAAAACAACCCAAGAGAAAATGCCATAGGGCATTCAAAATGTTCCGCTCTGTTTAGTTTTATTTGCTTTTTGTGTCCTGATTTGCCATGCAGCAAAATGAAGTTTTCTACCCGAGACTCTCAATTGCGGCCAAAGCAAACTTTTTATTGAGTTGATCTTTAAGATACAAACACTTTTGAAATCAAGAAAAGCATTGTGTGATAAATAATTATGAAGCAACGCACTCTCTAAAGTAAGCAAAGCACAACTAAGGAAGAAATAAATAGGTTGAAATACTTTAAAAAACATCCTTACCTCTATATGGCATTGAAAATTACTCTTCCTTAAGAGAAAACCCTGACGCATCCAGAATTTAAAAGATTGTACTCGAAACACTCTTTGCGTCAGCATTCGAAGTGGCAAATCTCTCTACTTTTCCTTCTCAATTTTTCAAAAGCTGACCTAAGTGCCATCAATTACCAAAACCCTCGAAAATCAAACAAAAAATGTCAGTCATCGACGCACAACAAAAGTCCAACGTAAATATTCATACAACGTGATGTTGCAGCTTTTCATATCATGCCCATATATTTTGCATTAAGAAAAAAAATGGAAATTATATTAAATATTAATATTTTGCACTCAGCGAATAAATATAAACGTGAGCTGTTGAAATGATGAAGTATTTGTTGGCCAGGTTAATAAATTGGCCGCGCACTCCATGAATTGAACTTATTTACTCTCATTCCCCTCTGCTGTTTTTTATATATTTAGTGCAGCATCATAATGAACTGGGCGGAGCAGTGCTAAGGGCGCCTGGGACACCGTAATTTAAATTTATTTAACAACCAACTTGTTAAAATCGTAAAAACTGAAAAAATGAACTGCAACAGCGGAGCTTGAACAACAACATTAAGTAGCTCATTAAATTTCCTTAAACAAAAAAACAAACGACAACACACACACTCATAAGAATCTGCGCAGAGCAGAGCGAGTGACTTTTGGGTTTTTTATTGTATAAGTAGGAAATATTATAGCAAAACGGCGCTAAGAGAAGCGACAGCCAAAAAGAAACGCTCGAGCTGTAAAACCACTCGGCAAGTGTATTTTTATTGCGTATGAAATGCATTTCGCAGTGCCACAAAACTGGAGTGTTGTGAGCCCTGAGCGCAAGTTACGACCAAAGGACCACCATGGCAGCACACAAATACACACACAAACACAGACACAAGCACACACTTATACACACACACAGACAGCCAGACAGAAGAGTTGTAGTTGAGAAAATTGAGCATAAAAAAGTCGAAGGTCGGCAACGTATGACTGCAATTTACCCTGTGGATACACAGAGCTGGAAAAGATAAAAATATATATGAAATGTACTTCTCGATTGCGTCTGGTATTTGAAGTTAAAAAATAATCTAAAGTTGCAAGGATATAAGTGTGAAATGTACTTGAAGTAAAACTATATAAATGGAACTTAAGCAGGTTAACCATTCGACAGCTTTAAAGAGAACGAACATGGTTTGGATAGAGATGCAAAGTGTTTAAGGAACTGTAGAAGACATTCAACTCTAGTTGTATGCAAACACACTAAATCATATTTGATAGATCGAAATGTTGGCTAGACGTACATATAAATAAAGTGATTCGTCTTATAGAAAAATGTAAATGTAGATGTAAATTTATGGCTGTGTTGTTGTAATAATTTAGTAACATGAAAAACAAATACAAATTTTTTTTAAACAACAGAAGTGTGGCATATGAATAGTAAACTAATTTGTTATGGGATCTGGAACATATATAAAACATTTCTCTGTATTTATTCTGTAACTATATGTTGAATTGAATGCCATAAAATAAGAATTTAATATATATACATTTTTGTTTACTTTAATATATTTTCTGTAATTTTTTAATATTGATAATATTTTAGTATATATATAACTGCAAGTTTTTGCTTAAATTATATTTATTAATATACATTAAGTGGCTTAAGTTATGCAAATTACATTTTATATCTTTAAAATTCCCCATACTTAATTTTATTATATGTTATATATATATATTATATATATATATATATATATATATATATATATATATATATATATATATATCACATCGCACTCGATATCTTTAGTTCAAATTATTTGAACTATATTGTAGTCCTTTTTGAATTCCTGTAACATACGCACACTCACGGAACAAGCTACCCTTTCACACAGATTTATGGCTAGAGCGCATGATAAGAGCAGATGATAAAAATTATGCTATAAAGCGGGAGAAGCAGAGGCAATCCTCACAAACCCTGGCTGGCAATGATTGCACAGGAATACTGTTTGTTAAATATGTAACACATACTTACTAACCGCATTCATTTCATCTGTAGCACATTTATGGCCAGCACGCGATGGTGTAAGTCGATAGGGAATGCTGGAGCAATATGCTGGCCGGCTGAAAGGAGAACTGAGAGCGAAATAAACAAATAAATCGAAATGTGATCATTTCTATTGTAGCATAAATGTGCATGGAAATAGCACAAATAAAGAAATGATTTTCAATTACATTTTATGGAAATTGAAATAAACATTTCCGTATGTGTGAAGAGATTCCATTGTGAGGCTCACTAATTTGAATACCATTTATTATAAAACTATTAGCAATAAATTCTTATCTCAATTATTATTTTTGAAATTTCTGTAGTGCTTTAAAATTTGCCTTTCTATGTGGGGTATTTATTAATGAAAATTTTTAATAAAATTGCAATTTTGTATTGCTTTTATATATGTATGTATATAAACACCATATTTACAGTCTGTTGTCTAAATAATAGAAATGAAAAATAAAATGATACAATTTCAAATTGTAATTATATTTTACTGTGGTACAAGTAATTTAAAAAATTTATTCAATTTATTTATTTTATTTTTATAAATCGTTTTTGTTTTTTTCTAGGTCTTGAATTAAATTTAACATGTACAGAAGTGATTACAAAGCGTATGTGTAATATTTGCGTGTTCGATGTACAGTATAAAAAGAAAGTGACTTTTAAGCTACTTTTTCTATATGTATATGTATTTACCAGCCCTGAAATATCTCCAGCAAGTGCTGCACTAACTCCAGTGCTAACAGGGCGTATGCGTGATGTTTTCCTTTCTTTGACAGCCACAGCTGTCACCGCAGTTCCATAGCTACAGCTCTTCTTACAGCTGCTGTTGCTAATGATTAGCAAACCGATTCAGTGCATACACATAGTCGCAACAAAGTGCTAGATGCTGCCGCAGCAATTAATAACGGTTTGTCTGCTGTGCTGCTGGCAGCATATGCACTCAAACAAAATGAATATATATATGTGTGTATGCGGCGTATCACTAGGCAAACATTTTTAAGTCTCGATTCATGCATGCCCACTCACGCCGGAAATTGGCGCACACCTCGCAGCCATGCAGCAGTTGTTTTTTTTTTCTGCGCTGCGTCCCAACTTTTTATAAGCCTCATGGCAACGGGAAATGACCAGGCGAGCCGTTGGCCAGCAGCTGAATCCCTGGCTATACAGGTGTACAACGACTAAAAAAAAAAACATTGTATACAGGTTGTATATATGTATGTATATAATGGCGAAGCATGCGGAAATTATAATTTATTGCATAAAGTTGCGGATGCCGGCCACGGCTGCGTTGATTTTTACCTGCACCGCCTTTTCCACGCCCACAGCAGCTCTTCAAATTCGGATGTACTTAACATTAAAGTTTAATAAAAGGCAGCCACTTGGGGCCAGCGAACGCGTGAAAACCGCAAATATTTTGCATATTTGCATCTGGCCGCGGAGTGTATTTAGCTGCCTAAGAAAACACATTATTTGGCTTAAATATTCATGGGCCGATGTGAAAATGAGCTCGGGCATGCAAAGTGTTTTCAATAATTGTGCCTGCCCTCCTTTATTTTATGATGCCCAGCGGATAGGGGCGGGCACGGAAAGATTTCTAAGAATTTTGTGGAAATTATTTAGCTGGGGTTTTGGGGCTTACATATTTGGGTGATTTTGAGTTCAATTGTTAAAAAAAAAAGGTTTTTTTTACTTTACTTTTCTTTTTTTTTTATTGATTCGTTTATCTCGTTTTTATTAATTTAAATATTTTTGAAGCATTTAAATGATGGCTTTAAGCTGTAGAAGTTAAGCATATTATTATAATTACGAATTGAATATTTCAAGTAATATTATGATTATTTTATGAAGTTTAAGAATCATATACAATAACAGAATCAAGATTAATGAACCTGATTACATTTATTCTTCTTCTTATTGATATTGAGGAAGCAGGAATGTACTAAAAGTACATTCTATTGGGTCTATAAATATCCATCTGATGTCGATAACATTCAACATGTTTGATAGGAGACTCAATGAATTTCATGTTTTTATTTTAACCAAATTTATGACATTTATTATATATAACCCAACATCAGGAAAGGTCGCTAACTTGAGAACCTGTAACCTGTATCCATATTTTCTCCTTTGAGCTCACTCAGTACTTCATTTGATGAGCTGACACAAATAAAATTCTGCTGAATTGTTTGCATTTTCTGATCAATTTAATTGAAATCAACGATAATTGGCAAGCACGAAAACAATGCGAACAAACGGAACTTCGAACAAAACACATATTTATTCTCAGGTCAATAAAAACTCGCATATTTCATATATTGTTTGTATGGCAGAAGCATAATAACAATCTGACATATATATTACCACCCATATATGTATATACATACATATGTCACACATTTTTCAATGAAAAAACACAAATAAAAGTCAGTTATAAAATTTTATTTGACAAATGGCAGATTTCCCCTTAACCAGCAGGACAAATGTATACACAATCGCCCGTTAAATGTGAGAAACACAAAAAGTTTAGTGAGCTTGAATTTATTCATGATCAACTGAACAATCAAAATCAATAAAAAAAAAATGCCTAGATATGCACATATATATTAATGTATGGAACACTATATTTAATGTTCAATTTAATTACCATTGAATTTGTTGAGCATATAAATTAAAAAAACAGCTAAACATAACAGAAACAGTTGAATATATATATTAATAGGGGACAGACAATTGTTAAGTGCTTTCAAAACAGAAATAGGAATACAAAAAGCAAGACTTTACAATTTACAGCGAAAACAAATAAATAAATGGATAAATAACAAAAAATTACTTTACCAATAAAATGCAAATTAAATTCGAAGTTTACTTGCAAATATATTTATGTTAAAAATACTTGTGCAATATTAAAGTAACATATTTAGATCTGCATTTAAACCTCTCTTCTTGATTTTAAAACACAATCCTAGCATTATACTATATCGGTTGTCATTAGATAATTTAAGCGACTTTTTTGTCTCGGCGGCAGCTGAAAAAAGTTGGCCAAAAAGAAATTCAGCTCTGCCTTCGTATGGAGTGGTGGCCACAGCGTTGAATAGGCAAAAAGCCTTGAACACAAAAAATTTAATAAACATAAAAAAAAATCTAAAACCTATTTGAGTATAAGACAGAGGACATATATTACCTTCTGGTGACGAACTGTTCGCATATTCTGGGTCTTTGCTCTATAAAGTTTTCAATTTCACGACGTAGTTGAGCATTGTACTTTTTTTTCGCCTTCGTGTAAACAAACTCGCACTCCAGAGCACTGAGATGGAATCAGATTAGAATTACACGATTCGCACAGAAACTGAAATTCGTATTTGGCTTTACTAATCGACATTCTTGATCGTATAGCTGGGATGACGGCTAACAAACAAGTCATCCGAATACGACTTTTTCTCGGGTCTCCACTCATCACTGTCCGTTTCCCGATCCATTTCTAATGGTGAACATCGGCCACTCTCTGCGTCAGTAATAGAGGTTTTAGCTTGCTCCAATTCTCGCTCCTTAGATTTCTTCACGCTGAGCTCGCCAGTTATGCGCCGCACTGGAGTTCTCCTGCCTCGAAAGCTATTTCGTTCCTTGGGCGAATCAACGGATTGCAATCGCAAGGGCTGCAGCCCTTCAGTGCAATCATTTTGATCAGAGCCAAGGTTTTCAGAGCCAAAGCGCGGCCCCTTCTTGCTCAATTTATTATTGACACTCACATCTCCGAAATTATCGCTTGGGGACATATTTCGACGGCAACGGCATTTAATAAGTGGCAAAATTTAAGATATTTCAAATTTTGTTTTTGTTTTTTAATTGTTCATTTATTTCAATTTGCTCAAATTTCAACTTCATACTGTGTTTGCTTTTAGTTTCAACTAGTCTAAAATAAATAGATAATAATTGGCCATTTTGGGCACAGCTTCAGCTGCCAGCATCATTATTATCAAAGTAATAACTATAATCTCTTGTTAGCGTGATTCAATATCAATGTGCAGCGATCTTCCTGTGCAATGGTATATATGGTCTGTCTTGGAGAAGATAGTACATATGTGTGGCTTAGGATTAAAAGTAGTTGGTGAGACATTCTAATATCTCATGGCACAAGAAAAACATTCTCTGGTCAATGCTCTAGCTAAGACATTAGCAGACATCTCTAGAGGTGTTGCCTACAAAAATCAATATAGCAATAGCAAAGGCAAATGTGACCTTAACATACCAGCAACCATCCAAACAGCTAATTTATATGAAAGAACGCTGTAATCAGCGTTCCTCAAAATAATCTAATCTGTAGAAAATTGTCAGATATACACATATGTATGTACATATTGGTATATCGCGTGCTGCTTCATTCAAACGAGGACTTAAAAGCTTAAATCGTCCTAGTTAAAAACGGATAAGCAGATTGAAATCGAGAGAATGATACGAGTAGTCATTGATATGGTGAGCTCGCAAAGAATAATGAAATAGTACGGCAGACAGATCTAGCTGTCGCTGAACGTTTGTGCATTTGACACAAATCTCTCTGTTCACTTACATCGATTCAATTTAGATACTACTTAGGATACAAAAGCTGGAAAAAGCAGCTGACAGAACAAAAAGCAAAAAGAAATCTACAGCTTCAGCTTAAAGGTATTACCACAGACCGCACAGAGAAGAACTTACATCACCCTACAGGTGATGAACTAACTGACAGTGCGTAAAAAGATTTGACCTATTTCAGTCACAAAACAAAAACAAAAAAAAAAAAAAAAAAAAAAGAAACATTTAATAAAAAATCCATCCCATTATTACTTTAATTAGACTTTTTTCTCTTTTTCATTACCGTTGTTATAATGTTTATTATTGTCATTGCTAAAAGTCCAATCAAGTACATAATTAACAGCATCACACACACGAGTTAAAAATAACAAAAACAATAACAGCTGCAATTAAGGCGAATTATGTGATTGCAATAAAGGCGAAACGGAATCAAAGGCCAATGCACACATCATGAATAATATATGTGGGTAATCTACATTAACAGTTCTTGCTTTTGCTTCATCTTAATAAATGTTTCTTTTCGTTTTCATTTGATTTTCGGCAAAAGGCAGAATGTAACACAATTATGAGCCACGCACAAAATCAACCGAAGGACTCTCCTGCCAAAGCAGGGTGAATGTGTGTGTGTGTGTGTGTGTGTGTATATGCTGTAAAAACATTGTCACAAATGTTGTGGCTATTAAGGAGGCCTTTAACAACGCCAACGCAGCACGTGGACCAGAGAAAGCAAACGACCACATTATTATTATAATTTTCGCATAGAGCAGATCGAGGAACACCAGAGCAGAGTGTGGAGTGAGGAGTGTGGTGCAATAATGAAGTGCTACATGTCTGTTCGATGGCAGTGGCAACATTGCCAGCATTGGCTCTTTGCCCCGTCGCCAGCGGACCATGAACCTTTCAATTGAACTCTAATTGCAGCTAATGAATTACACGCATTAGGTCAACGAGCCAACAAAGTAGAGCTTGTATAATTGGGTGTGGAGAGTGCGCCCAAGTGCCAGCTATGCTAATAGCATCTGAGTGAAATATTAATGACCTTGGCGTCTATTTTCAACACATACAAGCTAACCAAAAATAAGCTGCTGCCAGCCAGCCAGGTGGGTAAAAACAAAAGTTTTGCTTTCAGCAAACTTTAAATCCGCTTGAAACCCCATACGAGAGTCAGCTTCAATGAAAGTTTAATCAGGTTAAGAAACTACTCGTCAAAAGTGAACAGTCAAAGCAGACCCAACTCGATTATGTCGCATTTAATAAGTTAAGAGGAGAGACAGAGAGAGAGAGAGAGTGGGAGACAGAAGAAAGTAACTAATGGATAGCTCTTTACAGTTTGTCTGTGATTTTTATTATTTATTTAAGAATTGAAGTTAATAAAAACATCATGGACTTAAATCAACAAGGTATAATTATCTATGAGAAAACAAAGTTTAAATATTAGTAAATTTATTCATTAATACTATTGAAATAGATAAACATGAAAACAGCAATAATTAATAATTAATTAATGTTTTGACAACCATCTCCTAAGGTTATCAAATGATCTGAGGGACATCTGAAGAACTTACAACTATCCACAGCTTTAACACGATCCGAAATAGAGACATAGCTTAGTCAGAGATGCGTAGATTATGGACGATAAATGTAAGTATATATAGACATACACAGAGAAACCTTAATAAGAATAGTAATTGTACTGTTGAAAATTGTAGGGACTAATAACTAAATAGCAATATCGATAAATATTAATCTTAATAAATATTCTAAAATATAAAAATGTCACTCAAATAAATCAAATAATTTAATAATTCACTGCAGTACAATTTATAAGCATTTGACTTATTTCTAAACAATAATCATACTATTTATTTTATTCACACTCGAATTAGTAGCTAAGCATATGACAACAAAATTAATTTGCCCGGAAATCTGACCGCAACTCTGGTAGGCAAATCCCAAATGTCAGTTTATTGTGATGAAAGCCACGGCCCAAATGTTTGACATTATCAACAAATCCATTTTATTACACGCGTTGTCCCAGCATTAATTATAGATTCCAGCACGTAGCGCGTATTAAGTGCATGCGGCTCGGCCCGCAAATACCATCAAATGTGGTTAATTTGCCAAGCCAAAACAACAAACAGCTAGATAAATGGGACGACATTTGTGTTTGAACTTGGATTTTGCTCTCGATTTGACAGCCCAGGGTATTGGGAATTTTCTTTGGAGTAACTTCGACGAATCTGTGTGTGGTTGCTGCAATCGATATATTGATTTACTTCAATTTAAGATTGTCAGCTTACATTTTAATTTTGTCTTCTTGACGCATCTCAATTTATAATGCTAAAATATGCACCCCACATTCACAATAGTAAATTTTCACACATGCTTAAAAACTCATTAAAAAAAATATCTGAAAAAAGATAAACCATTATAAATAATTGAAAATTACGAATTAAAAATGATGATTTAATATGCAAATAATATGTTAATGGTAAATTAACAACCAGATGTTGGGTATTACGCGGATTCAGAGACAGATTTTCATTTACACTGAAGCGCAAGGTTTAACAGAGATTATTTATTTTTATACTCGCTCATGGGGCTAAATTAATATATTGATTTGAGGCACTGTTGTTTGGTCTGCATAGGCGCAATGCATTTCGTCACTATTGAAGCGAACATATTTTCCCATTTTGACTACACTTACAGTTAATACAGAACCCCTCTTTAATTCCTTCTTGATTAAAAATGATCCATTCATACATTACCATTGGTTGTCCAATCGCATCACCCCTTTCCTTTCAGCATGCATTACAAAGTATACTCATTTATTCAAACTTTACGGCTAAGACCATCTGATATTGTCTCACCAATTTTCCCAACTGGAGCGGAAAGCCAAATGGATTCTGTGACAGCATTTTGTCATGGCCAGCATTTAATTTATTTGCGAACTACTAGCTAACAGCAGGTCACCTTGGAGCTAGCCTCCTGGCATTGAGTCTCTATTGCTTTACAAGCAATTAATTTCAACTATTGCAGCTATTACTCAAGTCCGAGTCAACATATTTTATTAAAATGAAGTCCCACAATCTCATCTCAAGCATATGTGATGCCTAGCAAAACTTCTTCACAAACTTTGACGGGTGAAGAGCCAGAAATGCAAATGACGAGCTCAACAACAGCAAAACTTCAGCATCAAATGTTAGGTGGCTTGTCAAATGTTGGGGTGTTTTAGAAAATGCATATATCCACAATAGAGCAAACGAATTTTTCTTCTGATAAAAAAAAACGTCCTTAGAATGTATAACATATGGAGAAGATTGTTTGCAGCTTAGATAAGGGGAAAACAGTTTTAAGTTTGCAAATTCATTTTATACTAATATAGAAATTTTATTAATTATTATTTATTCATATTATGCCAAATATTTGTTGCTTTAATGTTAATTATAATAAATACATCGATTTGATCAGACATTTACTCTAAAAGAAACTTTTTGATATATGGCTAAATATGAATTGAATACATCAGTCTCGGAGTTATTTCATATAAGATTAATTAAGCGAATTAAACTTTAAAAAAGAACTAATAATATTTTATATTGTTAAAAAAGTTGCCATTAAGTCAATGAACACTTTGTAGAAAATTGGTCTATATCCATCTATATACAATTTACCCATGTTTTGTGATCAAAATGACTTTTCAAACAACGGTCTATATTAAGAGTTTCCGTATATAAGAAGAGCCCCCTGAAAGCAAAAGTTTTCATCAGGTTAATTCAATTTCGAATCATAAGCAAATTTTGCGCAAATTAAATGCGTAAAGTTTTGCAATTGCAATAAATTCTCACAAATGTCCTTGTGTAAGCGTCTTTGATTGTCATTGTAATGTTTATGCAGTGAATGGAAGATAGAGCTGCCATCTTATGTTCGTGTCCTGTCGCTCTTGTTCTCATTCTCATTCTCATTCTCGTGCCTCGCTCTCGTCTGGCTGCACTTCGTCATCAGGCAAGCGTAACATAAAGCCGATTTTTTCGGCTGGAAAATGCCGAGCGAGATAATAAATCTTGAGCCGGCGAAACAAATCACAGCAATTCCATTATGTACATTTAATGATGTTGAGCGACGGCAAAGCCCAACAAAAGCCCGCGTCCAAAATCCAAAATCCAAATCCATATCCAAAGCAACGAAGCAGTGACAATTACTTGCAGGCCGCGAGCAATTTGTATGGCTGCTGCAACACGGGGCCCAACTTGTTAGAAATAATCACAAGAAATGGCCATGCTGCACAAATACATATCTCTATATATCTATGTACATATATATGTTTGTACAATTTACTTTATAAATCTGCAAAGAGAATTTACGCTTTGCCCAGCAGTTAAAGAAGTTGAATCCGTGCAATAGTTGCCGGAGTTCTTACTGTTGCACTTTGTATACACTGTTCGCACTGTGGCAGAGAGTATATTGGTTTATTTCAGTGGTGGAGTATGGAATAACAGCTTAGTTAATATTATTTTGGTTGTCAATAATACACATATACGAATGTGTATGATACTTATAATCAAGAGTTCAAATGATACAGAATCTGATTAATATGTACATTTATGAAAATTTGTATATAAATTATATACAACTATATATTCAATTATTTTTATTAACTATATATTAATATTAACTCTCTAATATATATTTGGAGGCAACCTCACCTTCGCTTTTGCATCCATATGACTATCATTCCGACAATAATATGAAAGTTAAATAATACATTCCTTTAGCCTCTGATAAATTTACCTATTTAAAGTCTCTCTCTTTCATTAATAGTGTTAGGTGTATTGATGCAGTTGGGTAAACTCTAATGCAGAATTCTTACTTTGCTTCTTTTTTTTAATTAGCAAAATTTTCTTTGTGCTGTTGTCTGTGTGGCAAAGTCTTCCATTAATTAGAGCGACAGCTTCGCAAATTGTTCCCTCAGCTCGTATATATATTTATATACATATACATATATATAAGTTTTTTTTCTGTAAAAGCATTTTTCCTTTGGCAATCCCAGCTCTCGCATGGGGGCATATGGCTAAAGTCATATGGGCAATAAACTTTTGCCACCTGCCCGATATCATCAGCACGTCTGCGGCTTATATATGTATATGTATGCATTTATATATATATGAATATGTATAGATATGACTGGTTTTTTATATTTTCTCTTTTTAGCATAAATCTGTCATGAAATAGAATACACACACAGGTTGATGGGAGAGGCGCCGCTGCATAGTTCTAGCCTGTGGCGCAAAATTCTCAAAGAAGCTGCATATTAGCTTTGTCTGTATGTGTGTGTGTGTGTGAAGCACTCTATAAAGATAATTGCACTGGTATTTGTGTGTTTGTGTAGCATTGTAAATTTTGTTGCCTTATAAAAGAAATGGATTGTATGCTCTTTTTTAATTTCATTGCCGCCAGCTTTTTAATTTATTAGTTTCTCTGCAATTTTTGTTATATTTCAGGTGCTGTCCTCAGTTTTTGTATCCTCTCAACTTGCCTTATCGGCAACAATTTCATGGCTATGTTCGACTGAGTGTGTAGGTGTGTGAAAAGATTTTTACACCAGAAAAAAAACATGTTTTGTACATAAACAAAAAGTTTTTATAAAATATTTACACAAGTTAAACAAATATTTGTTTTTCTATAATTAATTAATATTAAACTTCTGTTTACCTTTAATTACTAATGTGCTCATGATTTAATTAAATTTATTGCAGTGCAAAAAAGAAAATTTAAAACTCATTAAATTTGTGTATATATTACTGCGCATTCTCACATGTTGAAAATATATTGATTGTTTATATATATTTTTTAAATTCGTGAGAAAGTAAAATATTTTTAAGGTTACTAAGTTTCCTATGCGAATTTTTAACATTGTTTAAAGGAATTCATTGCAAATATATATTTTTAATAAATTGAAAATGTATCAAATATACACATATGAGATTATTGAATTGATTTTACTCTCCTTCAAGTTTAATGATTTTTTTTTATATTTCTTTTAATAATGTTGTTTTCTTTTTAACAAAGGAAATTAAAACGCTCACCTAAAATAACATGAGGTAACGTATTAAATTTTGTGTACGAAAACATTTATTAAGCACAATCACACACACACACATGGGCGTACCAAAATATTTTTACTGGCTTCCGAGTGCACCTTAAGAAAGGATATTTACCGTGCAGCAGAGTGAATGTCTGCCCCGACAACGGTGCTCTGTTATCCATTTACAAAATCAATGCACTGTAAGCAACATATTCCATAGAATATATACATATATGTATGTGTATGTGCGTGTATGTGTGTTTTAGGACTTGAGGGCAGGCGAACGCATCAAATAGCTGAAATATCATAAAACTTTTTAACTTTTTCATGTTGCCCAACATGCTATGTCTATATAGAGAGCTCGGCATGTGTGTATAGAAGTGTGTGTGTGTGTGTATGGAGTCTGAGTGTGTAATATCAAAAATGGTTTGCTCACGTTGCGTTGTTGACCGCGTCACGCTTCACAGCATAAAGCAATTACTGTGGCGTGAGCAGAAGTTGAATCTCTGTGCTACGCGACCAATTCCCATAGCCCGTGGCCCCTTTGACTACACTCGTCTGCCGCTCGACTGTTGCTTGAGTCGTTGCACTACTCTGATTTATGAAATTTTGCGCGCTGACACTGTGCAACACCTATGCCAGGAGCAGGGGGCGTGGCTGTAAGTGCATTGATTTTGTGACTGGCATAAACTTTGACCTCGACTTCAATTTCGACTGTGAGTCAAACTATGCAGCTGGGCAGGTGCTGCCTGTACTTGATTGAATGTAACCACGCCATGTCACACCCCCACTTTCCTTATCTGTTGCCCAACTGTCTGGCTGCTTTTGGCCTGGCTTGCACTGACTTCTGGTTCTTATCCAACCTGCATTTGCAGCGCACTAAAGTAGCTTAAAATTTACACATGACAAGCGCAGCGTTTGCTGTTGGTGCAAAACTTTTCTTTTTGGGCCACTTGGCTTACCCCTTGCGTGTTGACAATTTTGCTTTCTTTTTACTACATTTTGTTGTTAGTTTCAACACCCTGTTTACAGTTACGAATTCGAAAAAGAGCATATCAAAATTGTGATGTGGTTTGTTTTTTCTAATTAGCTTAGTAAAAATTGTAGTAGTAGTAGTAGTAGTAGTAGAAGTAGTAGTAGAAGAGGTAGTAGTAGTAGAAGTAGAAGTAGTAGAAGAGAAGTAGTAGAAATAGTAGTAATAGAAGTAGTAGTAATAGAAGTAGTAGTAATAGAAATAGTAGTAGTAGAAGAGAAGTAGTAGAAATAGTAGTAATAGAAGTAGTAGTAATAGAAGTAGTAGTAGTAGAAGTAGTAGTAGTAAAATTAGAAGTAGTAGTAGTAGTAGAATTAGAAGTAGTAGAAGTAGTCGTACAATTAGTAGAAGTAGTAGTAGACTTATTAGAAATAGTAGTAAAATTAGTAGGAGTAGTAGTAGTGGAAGTAGAATTAGAAGTAGTAGAAGTAGTAGTACAATTAATAGAAGTAGTAGTAGAGGTATTAGAAATAGTAGTAAAATTAGTAGAAGTAGTAGTACAATTAGTAGATGTAATTATAGTAGTAGTTATAGTAGAATTAGTTGAATCAGTGGTAGAAACAGAGGTACTACTAAAAGTTGTAGTACTGATTGTAATAAAAGTACTAGTAATACTTGTAGCTGAATTAGTAGTAATAGTAAAAAGACACCATTTATAATAAAAATATTCTTGCTCAAGAGCTCTAACTGAATCGATATAGTCATGCCTGTACTTCAGTCTCTCTCCATTCACAAACCACAAACATGAGAGACCAAAAATTTGTAATTTATATTCTTGCATACCAGACACAGTAGGAGACTATAATTTTTTCGATTACTCATCCTATTTCCATATACGATACAAATTTATAATTTGATTTCCTTTTTATGCGTAGCTGGTATACCACAAAAGTTGTACGCATCAAATTTCCTGTGCAGGATTCTGTAATGAATACAAAGATATAAGATATGTTTCAGAGTTGAGATATATGTATATCCCCTTCCCCAAAGTGAAACTTATATCAAAAACGTCAGACTTTCGCTGTGCACATACACACATTTGCATGCTATTATAAGAATCAAATTTAATTTTTAATGTGTATATAAGAGAAAAATTAATCCAACATTAATGTAAATCACAACAGAGTGTGTTTACATGTCTAGCTCGCCATGTTTGTACATATATGTATATAAAGAAAAGAACAATTGTTCGAATATAAGAATAAGGATAGCTCTGAGACATGTAGGCCCACCAAGAACAGTCTTAGGTATTAATAATTAGTTTAAAGTATTTTATTTTTATGCTATCTTTTATTTCCATTAACATTAACATATGTGATAAAGCTCACGTTTAGCAGGGTATTATTTAGTCTGATCTAGTCAGGGTTACAACGAAATACGTCGTAAAGTAGTATATATACATTTTCTGGTTGAGTGCTGGCAATCCAAAGGTTTCATTACAAATACAATCGACTTCTTATCAATACTTTATTCAAGTTTAGAAGCATTGAATCATATGATGGGTGCTTGACAGTATTTTATAGAGTATCCAAAAGTCTAGTATCAACATTAATCTAATTGTCGTTTTCGCCTCGTTTTTGTGATGTGACAATGAAGTTTGGAATTACGCGCGCGTGACAACTTTTTGCCATTAGAGGAGACAAAAAGAAAAAATCCTTTTAGTTTTTATAAAAACTTCTTTCAGCGGATGCCATCAACAGTATTCATAATGAGATTAAGTGTGCTTTATTCAGACATCATTGGAAATTAAGGAGACCGCAGCATGATGTTGACTCAGGGTTCGAGTTGAATGCCCAGCGGGTATTTCGATTGGGCTACGATTTGATTAGCAAATGGAACAATGGCTGCGGAATCCTTATCGATAATTGCTTTGGCTTGTAGACACGTCAAAGTCTTTGCCCGTCAAAACAGCTGCACTAACAACAAGTGCCCACTCATCTTTATTGCAGACACACACATACACACGCTCGCACACTCACACAGACATATAGACACCCACGCACGCAGGCCGGCTCACTTGTGATTGTTGCCACACGCGTTCCAACCTCAAACACAATGCGCAAATAACAGCATCAGGGACTCAGGCAGGACTCAGCCAGCACAATCGTGAAAGCCGCAACACACACACACCGGCGCACACCCTCAAACACACGTGCGAATTTCTGGCCAAACAAAAAAAAAGAAAAAAGTGTAGCGCGCTTTGCGGCGCAAAGGTGCAAAGTAGATGGATAAACGAGGACAAAGCTGCGTTTCAGTAACAAATCGAATATGTAAAACACTTTCCCGCTTGTTGTTGTTGTAGTTTCAAATTGTTGTTGCTGCATGTCAACCAGAACATGTTTATCAGGGCACATATGAGCTGACTTTTACCAATATGCGTGCGTGTACGTGTGTGCGTGTGTGTGTGTGCCTGTGTGGGTGGATGGTAAAAAGTAAAAGCAATTTAAGTATGCTAATCAATTGCCAGCACTTGAGTGCGAAATAAATAAATCTGAGAACAGAATCGCATAAATCTAAATTGAATTATATATAAATCCATTGCAGTGATTAGGCCTGGCCTAAAGCATATTTACCGAGCTCTCATTGCCCGAAGCCACAAAATACAGTCGACAATTTATAAATAGCAATGGCAAACACTCGAAGCATAGCAGAGTGTATAAATAAAGTATGGTAGGGCCACGGCAGATAGCTGTTGCCCGAAAAGGAAACGTGTGAAGGAAGTTGAATGAAAGTAGAAATTCGATTATATAGTAATATAAACTAAATTTAATATTAATTGTATTTTGTAAGTTTTTAATTAAATGTATTTGTACTATATATATATATATATATATTTACTATATATATACATATTTTTATTACGAAATAATCAAAAATTTAAATAAATAATAATAATAATATAATAAAAGTCAGTTGCGTTACAAGAAAATTTGTAAAGAAATTTAATGGTATTTTTATTTTACTGTTATAAATTTATTTTACTGTTAAATTCAATTTAATATATATTAAACGTTACATATAATTGTAAATTTATAAAATCATTCAGGTGTCTATATTATTTCAATTCTATTTCAATTGGTTTTCGTTATTTTTTCCGTTTTATTTTAATATGTACTCCTTTATTTTCTTCGTCTTACAAAATAATTAAACTTAATATTTTTCGTGCCTAATATTCTTATATGATTACTCTTTAAACTTCCTTTCACTCTTGATACCTTTCATAGTTCCATAATACCACTGACCACATAGCTGTGAGCCATGTTAGGAAGCATATTTTGTTCATTTACGAATAAATTATACTTTAAAATATGTAATTCAATTTTTTCAATACCTAATTTTAATGAATAAATAAAAGAAAAGTTTTGCCAGATAACTGTATATACTTAAAGAATTTTGTAAGGAATGTAAAATTCATAGTTGATTTTTTTGTTTAATAAATTTTTTTCAGACTTTATTTAATACATATTTAATTAAATTAAAAGTTTATTGAATTCTTTGTATCTATTACTTATTTAGTATATGTTTATTATTATTCAATATTCATAAAATATTTTGTATTTATTATTTAATTTATAAAATTCAATTTGATATTTATGAAATTCTACCTGTGTAGTCTAAATAAAGCAAGCTGTAGGGGAAGACGAATTATCTCTTGTAGACAAGTACATTCAAGTGTATGTATATATAACATATAACATACATATATGTATGTGTTCGAGCATCTTTCTTATAGTAGACAAGTAATTATCTATATATTTACTAATTGGCTTTCACGCTTTGTACTTCACCAACTTCAGAGTATGAACGACATAGATAGTAAGAACTCCAAACCATCCGCTCGCCACTGCAGTGAATCGAGATGCCTGCCATCAGCCCAAACTGCAGCTTGCAAGCAGCCCAACAACTGTTAAGCTTGTTGCAAGTGCCGTTACTCGTGCAGCAAGCCGCAAGGCGAAATTCAACAACATTTTGTTTATCCAGCTTTGGAAGTCGATACGCCAATTCGAAATGCCAATTACCGCCAAATTCCCGTCATGTTAGCTATTTACACGCACTCTGCTGCAGAATCTCGTGTCAGAGCTAAACTCGACGTTTACAGCTTGGAATCCGAGCTGAAAACCTTCGCGTGAGTGTGTATACATCGGTGTTAGTGAATGTGTGCGTGTATGCGTGTGTGCGCTCCTGTTCATAGTTGGAAATTGCGTAGGCCCTGCGAGCACATTCCCATTACAGCTGCATATTTGGCTAACTGGATTTGGCGGCAACTAAATGCTGGAACGATGTTGGTAACGTGACTAAAGGCGTTTAACTTTAGCAACTCTCTAATGGTCCAGAGTTGCCAGGCACTCTCAGCTCGAGTTGAATGCTTTTAGGATTGCCTTAAATGAAATTTAATGGCCAGTGGATGTGCCCTGACCATAAATAAAGTTGAGTCTGCGAGCTCGGTTAATAAAAAAGAGTAAATAAATAATTTAAGCTATGCTCGATGTATAAATATCCTGACTTTCACAAAGTTCATCTTTCGAAATAAATTTAATTAACTTAAAATACTTAAAGAAGTATGTGAATACCCTGTACTTTATAATGAAAAACATATATGTATGTATTTATATTCAAGTATATTTGTAAAGAAATATAAAATATTTAATTTGATTTGCTTCTGAATTGTGTATAAAATATTATTGCAAAAAAATTACGAAATATTTATTACAAATGTTTATTAAAAATAGTAATAATAATGATCAGCAAGTTAATCTGTTGAGTCATTAGCAAAACTTATTTCAAAAATAAAAATAAAAAAATTATGTTTCGGCGAAATATAAGCCTGGATTTAACCAATAATTTTATTTTTTATTATTTATTTATATGGGACACTTTATTTTCAATCAATTTACTGTATAATTTGGTTTTTAAAATATTTATTAATTTAATTACGTTATCAAATTTCAAATTAGAATTCAAAATTATTTAGCCGAAGAATACCTTTACTCAGATTCTGTTTATAGGGTATACTCAAGCTGCATACCCAGATCCGCTTGGCTCTTGTCAATGCTAATATCAGCATAAACAACAAACTGTCATTTAAACGCTTGCACTTCTAATCTCAACTAGCTGATTATAACTTATTCCAAAAACACAAAAAAAAAAAAAAAAAATAAATCGCAAAACTCTTGCAACATTTTTGGATTTGCATTTCAGTTTGGGGCATCAACAATGCGGCTGCCGCTGACCGCAACGCATAGGAAACACTACGCAAACCAAAATAGAATAAAAGAATGAAAAAAAGGGGAAGGGGATAGAAACCTGCCCACAAACAAATTTGAGGACCAAAGAGAGACAATTAAACCGCGTCCCAACTGAATATAAATCCTCCCCGTAGTTGAGGTGACAATAAAAACTAAACATGTTGTGAGCTAGCATTTAGTTTATGTGGGGCGAAGGATTGGGCTGGAAGAGCTGGGCCGGTGGCAGGGGTGGAGCAGGAGCTGTAGTTGGAGCTGGCGCATCCAACCCTCACAACAGTTAGTACGTGGCTGGGGCTTAGTCGGAACTTTTATGCTAACCCATGTTGATAATATCAAAGTAGTCTGGGCAGATTAAAACCAAAGCCACAAGCGACGTGCTCGTTGTCGTGTGTAAGCCAATAGATAATGCGTCCTCGTCCACTGGCATTTAAAGAGAATACATTAAGGAAATTTACAGCTCAAATGAATATTAATTAAAGCTAACTTCACTAGTATTTTTCTTGTTTTTTTTAAATACAATAGATTTAAAGGCTGCTCAAGTATTGTTTGAGTATGTAAAGAAAGCAGTGTAGCCCATGTGGAATCCATTTCATGGAATTTACATTCGATTTTGGGACAACTAAAGCAAGCAGTTGACTCTCCTGTTTTATACACTTTTACATGGCCGAATATATCTTTTTACTGCGGTAGCATGAGTCTTATACGAAATCCAAAAGACTTTTTCAATAAAGTGCTATGCAAGCAAGGTGGATCTAAATTGGCGCACTTTTGTCTTTTATACTAGACTGTTATACAAAATAGCGAAATACATATGTTATATAGATATAAACGCATTTAGTACATTGGCTGTTATACTCATAAGCATCTGTTATACAACCACAAGTGAAAACCTTGCTAAAGTATTCTATCTGGACTGTTCTACTTTTATACTTACCCACACATTTGTCATACAACAAAATATGCTAAACTATTCTACAAAAGGCATTTTTTATAGGTATTATAACATCTGGAAAAGAGGTTCACAAATAAGCTTAGTACAGTTCAAGCCCCTAATAAAAGTGTTATATATCTTTGTAGAATTAACAACACTAAACGGCTGTTCTACAAAAATAAATATTTCGAATAGTGGGAACAGCTAACTCAAACAAAAAGCGTTATATACTATCTATTTCCACCCCTAAAAAGTCAGTATATGCACGAACCCTCACGCCAAATTGTACGACAGCGGAAAACTGTTATACATATAACGCAGTTGAGGCCTGTTCAACCCCTGCTAGCAATGCTAGCGAATTTCGTATCTCTCTTCATTTGAAACGCAACAAAGCTTCAACAATTCCTATTTTATATTTAAAAAGAAAATCAAAATCTCGAGCTTTCATGTTTCGTTTTGAAAGCTTTTGTTAATGTAACCGTTGAGCGGAACAGCTGGGGGAGGACTTGGAATGTCGTAGACAGGATATAAGGGTGCAAATTCGTTGACTCCGAAGGCATGCAGCTCCTCCTCGTTGATGTTGCCGCGCAACGTGTGCTTTGACTCCACAAACTTGGGCAGAGCTTTGGAGTGGAAATTAGATATTAAACAAGGAAAGATGGGTGGCCCAAACTTGATAAGCTTACCTGTATCTGGCGAATTCAGCTGATTCTCTAGCGCCGTGATCATGGGCAACTCGTCTTGCTGTGGCTCATACCGCGCGCTGCGCCTTGGCGGCTGCTGCAGCACAACATCCTTCCCCGAGGAGGTCTTCAGGGCCAGCGGCCAGGTGCCAATCGTAATGGGCATGCTAATCAGCTGCTGCTCCCGCAGGCTCTTGATCAACGCCTCCACCTCCAGCTGATAGGCAATCTGTATCAGATTGCAGACGTTGAGGCAGGTGGGCGGCGTGCTGGGCACCTCCATATCGATGGTCAGCGAAACCGTGCTTCGCTTCAGCACAGAGTCCCCCTGGATCTTGCCAATCACAATGCGATCCACGCGCGAGTGCTCCGGCGTAATACTGAAATAACGGATGAGCATCACCAGTGAGAGCCGCAGCTCAGAGACGGATACGCCACTGTTATTGATCACGACCACCGTGACGGGTATTCGCTGGCCGGGCACATAGCCCGACTGGGGCAGGTGCAGCTCCATTTTGACGGGCGCAGTCTTGAAAGGTCCGCAGCAAAAGGTTCTGTAGTTCTCGCTGTGCGCAGCTAACTGGAGAAAAGAGATAAACAAATCAACTATTGGTGACTGAGAGGAAGATGGGGGGTGGACTTGTGTGATACTCACTCTCAGTTGCGGCGTCTCCACGTTAAGATCCATCATTTTCAGCACAGTGATGCCATGTGTATAGGCCTGATCGAATTTCCACGGCCGGAGCAGCAGCACCTTGACTATGTAGCGTATGCAGCCATAGCGACCCTCAAAGGACGTGGGACACTGATAGGGCAGCTGGCAGGCGAAATTGTATGTGTGCACACCCGCCGGAATGGAGTGCCTGTCGTTGCCTAACGGGCAATTTATTTATAGATTAAAGTTAATATTAAATTCAATCTAATTTGTAAGGAACAGCACTGGCTGCAGAGGTATTCGGCTATATTAGAGGAATAATATTGGTAGAAGCGGAATAAGTAAGAAAATTCAAGCCGGAGTACCTCGATCAATCTACATACAGTTTTTAGACATCAGAAATATGACATATAATTTATTTTTTATAAACTAGAAACCGTATGTAATCTGCAACAGCAATATTTTTAATCAAATTTATTATAGATCAGAAGGACTTTATGAATCGTTCTAGCTATGTTCATTTGCCGTCTTTCTGTATGCCACTATATGAGTACGGACAGAGAGGAAAAAGGGAGAGGGAAATTTGTAAACACGTCGAGCGACGAGCTCATATACTCGATAGATGAACAGAGCTAGAGCAACAAATCCACCTCCTATGATCAATAATATATATACTTTGCTCTCTTTTGCATTTTATTTTAACAAAACAACACTCTCAGAAATTCTCTTGTTTTCCTTATTCCAAGCTAAAATACTATTTTTATCGTTTCTTGTTCAGCTTCTGGAATTGATTTACAATTCGTATACTTACTTTGCTCAGAGCCAACTAGATATGTTTGCGATGCTAGATAATCCTCTCGGCCCGAGAATAGTTTTGTTGATGCCAGACGTCTTTCGCTCCACTTTGTTATGGAGTAGCCAACGACTTTGACTATCGCAGCTGTCGTGAAGATTATGATGATATATGATAAACTAATGTGATATTATAGTATGAGCCCTATACAGACAAGTGATAAGCTCGCTGTAAAGCCCAGCAGATAATGATTTTTTTTTACCGTGCTGCGATAATATATTGACCCATTTAAAGGATCACTAATTGCCCAATAGCTTTAATTAGTTGATCGTTCTGATAAGAAGTTCAGTTTAGTTGGAATTTACAGCCATTGGGGAACAGCTCGTTAAGGCTAGCAATATTTGAATACACGGTATTTGTACTTAAGGAAATCAGTTGGGGAATTTTCGTTCAAAGAGCTCATGTTTATTTATATACAATTCTTATCGTTCTGCTTTTCGCATACCACACACAAAAAATTCGAATCAATGTCGTCATAAACATATATACAAGTATATATTAGCTGGGACTATCAGCTATCGTTATCGCTTCAGTCTTTATAATGCCAATATTTGATGGACATTCAAATTTCCGATGCGTAAAAACGCAAGACACCGTATATAATATATTTTTATATATGTATTTTTTAATTATTGGAATACCTTGCACCTCCTTGACTTTATCGGACTTAAGGGTCACACAACCGCTGACCAGCTGACCGGCGTAGAAGGTGCCGTGCTTATTATTATCGAAGCTGATCTCGCACGTAACAACCATTTCGACGGCCGTAAACCCCGTGCAATATGACAAATTCTAAAGTTTCTGAGGCAATAGCTTCCCGTAATCAACGCATTTAGTCCGGGAAACGAATAACGACTAAATTAAGTTGAGTTACTGCTGTTGGTGGACTCTTTTGTTGGGCCCAGTTGAATTAGATAAGCGATAAGGCCGGAAAGCAGTGAACGTTAGTAGCTGGCAACAATTAAATATCGTAAGAGCGCGACGAAATGGAATTGGAACCAGCATTTATAAGAGTTGAGCTCTAGACATCATTATCAGAAAAGGCCAGGCCTTGACAGTGGTCTCTCATGCTTATGCTGAAGGTTTGATAAGGGCAAATGACCCTTCGCATAAGCGTTTAAATCAAATGCTTTCAATGTGTGCACACCAAACTTTACATTATATATTTCCTCTTTTTACTATCAAGGTTAAGGTAAACTATGTATACTCGATAAGCCACAGCGATATATTAGCTTGAAAATATTTCTCGAAATGTCACTTTTCAAATACCTGATTAGAGCTTCATATACTAGATAAAGTAAATAAAAACTTACATTTAAGTAATTAAATATACTATATATGTATATTTAAAAATATTCAACTCTAAATTTTGTTTTATCAGCTTGGCATTAATAATAATATGATAAACGCATTAAGTGGATGAGGTAAATCAAATTTTACATACATTCAATATAATTAACTTACGAAATCATCTTTATATCGGCTTGATATCTGATATAAAATTAATTTTTTTTAATTTAATAATTAATATTCTTTATATTTTTAGTATATACATATTTTTTAATATATCCACTAATATTTTTTATTTATTTATATTTTTTTTTACAGATAATATATTTTGTATATCTTTAATATTTTATTTTTGTTAAATATATTGTTTATTTTATTTTTAGAGATAATATAAAATTAAAACTAACTTATAGAGTAAAGCCCTGGCTACCGAGGCCTTCTGCAATTCACTAATAAGCTATAAGAGATTAGATATTTTAGCTTTGAATTTCACATGTATTCATTTCATTCACTTTAACACTTTCTTATCTGTTTCCACTTTGCGATTTTGTATAAGTATTGAAATGCTTTTAATAATGCTGTTAATTCTAAGTTATAATATAATTTTATTAGCACGCATGAAGCGTGATTTACGTGAATACAGACTAGATTAAGCAGAAATTGCAGACATTTAAAATAATTATATTAATAGTCTGTATAGTATGTCTTTTATACTCTGCTCTGCTCACAGCCAAGTGCCTTTGTTGGCATTCACGTCAGTATTCGGAGGTCCTTTGGGATCCGAGGGAGCTGTGGGGCTTGGTATGTCAAATATTGGATAGAGTGGCGCGAAGCCGTGCTCATCCAGGCTCAAGGTGTTCGGCGGTGCAGTAGCCTTCATATTGTTGGCGCCATCCGGCTGAGTGCGCATATGAACAGCCTCCTCGTAGTTGGGCGGTGCTAGGGATTCGAATACAATTAAAGAGAGTTTGCTGAATGGAGAAGAGACCAACTTACGAATGCTGCCATCGGCAGCCCACGGCGCAATGAAATCTGAAGGTGGTGCACTGGCCTGTGGCACTACTGCTGAGTGCCCCAATGCCTTGGCATCCAGTTCTTGTGGTGGCAGTCTATCTAGATCACGTGGCTGGGGCTGCATGGGCGGATTCTCTAGCAGCGGCACACTGCCCACAGTGATGGGTATGCTGATGACCTGGTTGCGATGGCAGCCCTTGACGCGCGCCTCCACCTCCAGCTGGTAGGCGATCTGGATGATCTTGCACAGATTGAAACAGGTGGGCGCCGTGGCAGGCACACGCAGGTAATAGGTGAATTGCTTCTTGCAGTGATGCGGCACGGGATCGCCTATCAGCTTGGTCACGAGCAGGCGCTCGTTGCGGGAGTGCGTCCGGGACATGTGCGTCGCGTAGTAGGTGACCATCATAGCGAGGTTCACCTGCAGTTGCTCCACGGCTATGTGGCTGTCGTTGGTCACCAGCATGCCCACAGGTATGACCTGGCCAGAGACGTAGCCCGTCTGCGGCAGAGTCATCTGCAGCTGCATCGGAGCCGAGGAGCACGGCCAGCAGCAATACACCTTTTGCGTCTCCATTTGGGTGGGCATCTGAGGATGAAATGTGATTAAATGACATATTCACTTCTTATAGAGTCTAGGAACTCACTCGTAGCAGTGGACTGTCGTAGTTGAGGTCCATGATCTTGAGCACCGTAAAGCAACGCGTGTAAAACTGATCAAATTTCCAGGGCCTGACCATAGCCACCTTAATCATGTAGCGCACTCGACCGTAGAGGCCCTCGATGGAGGAGGGACACGTGGGCGGAATTTGGCAGCTAAAGTTGTAGACATGCACTCCGGGCTCAATCGAGATTTGTGCTAATGCGATAATTCAAGAAGTTGTAATGAATACACATAATACGACTAAGCGATTTACTAACTGCTTTGACTGGAGCCCGCCAGATATGTTTGGGAAGCTATATAGTCCTCACGGCCGCGATATATATCGCTGGTTTCGTCCTTGCCAGTGCCAGACGATTCTGTCCATTCTGTTTCAGCAAAACCGCTGATGGTTAATTTTAAAGCTGAAAAATAGGTAAAGATCATTTTTGATCACACAAAATAAATAAATAATAATGTAATTATTATCAGAATATTTTAATATATTTTACAATACTTTGAGCACAATTCAAATACGAAGCTTGGATAGATCAACTCAGTTTGTCATGTGTATCTGCAATACACATATATGTATGTATATACTTTGAGGGATCTGCTGTCTCCCTCAAGTTCTTTAAGTCTCATTAAGTTATATGAATGAAATGGGATAATCCGTTTTCTGACTATTGCCCGCTGAATTTCAGTGCAGCCGGCCGGCGAGTTGAATTTGGTATAGCTTTATTGTATTTTATATTTATTTTATATCATAGTGAAGAAGAAGCATTTCGCCCTCTCCATACATTGTATATTTACTTTTTGCATTTCATCACACATGACGTCAGATCGACAAGTCAACAACTCGCTTGCATTACCTAGCTGAATATATACTTAATAAATTGCTTCAGTATTGCTATTTATATTCATTTTCCTATGTACACTGATTCTTTATATACTCTCATGTAAATAAAGGCATATACATATATGTAAATATATATCACAGCAATGATTCGCCAAATGCAAGACAAGTATACAAATTGTTTGGGTTTGCCCCATTGTAAAGTCGAATTTGTTTATAAATTCGTTTCGAAATTTTGATGAACTGTTTGCCATGGAATGTAATAGAAGAACCACGTAAAAATCAAAATAAATCTTGTATAAATAAAAACAACAAAGCTGTAATGTTATAGAAGAACTATGGAACAATAAAATGAAATCTTTCATATATATGTATGATCTACCATTTATAATGGACTAAGGGTATAAAATCATATATTTTCAAAGAATTATATATCTGCCTTGCAAATTTCCCATTTTGAGCGTTCTCAGTAAACTCTATATTGCAACTTTATGAAATCAAAGTCTAACATAGCGTGGACTAATAGCTAATTAGGCCTTTGTTTCTATTTAAAGGGGTATTTTCAATTGATTATTTTGATAATTGCTTGACCGCTGACTGATGCCATCAGCTAACAAATTTAGCGCGTGCCATGTAAGAGAAAGAATTCACATGAATCATTTTCAATTGCCTTGGTCTAACAGGCCAAAATTTGCACTTTTAACAACTCTTATACATGTAGCTGCCGATAAGATAAGAATGAGTCATGGGGAAGAACACGCTTGATGGCAGATTTAAAAGAAGAAAACGAGCAGCTAAACGCAATTTTGCACGAATTTATATTTAGCCGGAATTTCTATATTTACCTTTAACCACTTTGATTTTGTCCAATTTGAGGGTAATTTGGCCCGACACCACTTGACCTGCGAAGTAGGTGCCATGGGGATTGTTATCGAAGCTGATTATGCAGGTAACACCCATGATGTATGTATAGTCCCACTGCTATCGGACCGCTAACTGTTAATGTAATTGTAAATATTTCTGCGCCACCGACTCGTTACACTTCGCACTTGTCGCTATCGGAGTCCAAAACACGACTGATTGGATTGTAATTAATGCCCCAGCGGTTCGCTATTTATTTCTCACATAACGCCAACAAGTTTGGCAAATGCCAAACATTCCGCGCGCCACGTTTGAAACGAACTGGGAGTGAAACAAACTTTTGCTGCTCTTTTTTTTTTAAACACATAAATAGTTTTTTTTTTTGCCTTCATAATTTTTATCTTATCGCTGTGTCAATTGTATATTAAATATTCTGCCCAACTGCACTGCACACCAGACTAAAAAAAATGTGTTTGATTTCGGCGTAAATGAAAGAGCATATTATAAATAATCGAACTAACAATGAAATATAAAAAATTAGATAAAGAAAAAATAAACAAAGTATAGCTATAAAATTTAAAATTGTTATATATTATTATTTTTTATATGTTTACAAGGATTGCTTGTAGCTCTCTAGCTTATATGTCGAAACAAGACTATGCGACTACGGCATACTCTAAGGCCTATTTGTGCTACTCTGGCTTTCGTTAGATTTGGGCAGCAACAAAGACGGTATCTTAGACTGGGGAACACTTGCTTTGTATGTACTCCAGATTAATCTACAAATTAAATTGAATGACACTATCTTTTAAAACGTGCGACGTATGTTTATGCAGATAACTCAAATTTTGATTTAATTCTGGTATGTATATTCCACATACATACATATATGCCTAAGAGCTTATGCCTCCTTTGGAATATAGAGTATGGAATAGAAATTTACCTTATTTCCAGTGCTAAACAAAAGCTTATTTGTATATTCACTCACGTACGTAAACAGAGTATATTGGTGTTGTACAATGTTCGTTTCACTGACGCTGGCGATTTGATATTTGGAATTGACATATGTACATACATATACCCTCCGTTTCTAATGTGCCAAAATTTTCTCGTTTTCTCTCCCATCTACTAATGGTTTGGAAAGTGCCGTAAACGAATATTAAGTAGTAGAACTTACAGTATTCAATAAATGAGCAACAAAAAAATTCATTGTCTTTGTTAGCCTATCTTATCAACTTACAATTCCAAATTTTTTATTTAACTAGTATCAACCATTCAATATACCTCTAAAAAGGAATTTTTAAATATATATAAAATTTTGTTTTCATCTATAAATTAATAATCACAGACATATGAAATTCAATCTTTTATGGTATGTTATGGTATGACATGGCTATAAATAGGTATTAATGGCACAAATAGACTATGTGATATGTGAAACTGGAAATAAATAAACATTGCAGGCTCGTGCGTGGAACTGTAAGGAACCCGAGTCGCGGCTTGCATTGCTTTGGTAATTACACGAAAACAAACCCCGACGAAACTTTTTGATAAACAAGAATCCATTTTCCTTAAAACAAAAATCTAAACCAAGCTCCCACAGTTTCTCTTATACAATTTTGTTTTATTTACCATTCAATTAGTTTGCGACTAAACAATTTTCTAACATACTCAGATCCAGGTGCTACGATCGATATCTTGCAGCTTAGCAGTCTCGTTGTTTATGTGGAATACAGCATAGAGCGGGGTAAAGGGACAGTTTTCCTTGGTCTGCGTTGTCGAGGGACTGAACTCTTGGCTCTTTCTCGATCGATTGGCTGGCGGTTTAACATTGGACTTAACGGGCCCAGCGCGTATGTGAACCGCCTCTGCGTAGCTGGGCGGATCTGTAAAATGAACAAAGACATTTTAGACCTTGTATGCTGAAATCCAATTCGGAATATCATATAGGATATTTTTGGTTCTCTATTCACCCACCTATAGTGGCGTCGGCTGCCCAGGGATTGACAGGGGCTGGCATTGCAGCAGCTGCCGCATCGTCCACCAGCACCAGCGCCTTCTCGTCCAGCTGCTGGGCGACAACTTCGACTTCCACTGGGATGGAGCGAGGCTGCTGGGTCAGTTGCTTGTTCAATGGCACATTGCCAATAGTCACGGGCAGGTGCACGCGCTCGTTGATGTGCCAGCCCTTGACCTTTGTCTCGACTACCACCTGATAGGCAATCTGTATGATGCGGCACAGGTCGAAGCAGGTGGGCGGCGTTGCGGGCACGGGCAGCTCAAAGATGTACTGTTTCTTACTGTTCCTGGTGACGCCCTCGCCCTGCTTCTTGCTGACCACGAATCGCTCGGTGATCGTATCCACACTGTGCTGGCTGTAGTAGAGCACCATCATCACCAGACTGGCCTCGATCTGCTCCACGCCTATGTGACTGTCGTTCGTGATCAGCACGGCCACAGGTATCGTCTGGCCAGGCACAAAGCCGCGCTGCGGCAGCGACAAGTGCAGCCGCAACGGCTCCGAGCGGCAGGGCCAGCAGTTATAGGTCCTCTGATCCTCCGACTGGGCAGGCGTCTACGCAAAATAGGAGATGTAGCTTACTTACTTCTCGTCAATACGTATTAAACTTACATTCAGGAAAAGACCTTCCCTGTTGAGATCCATAATTTTCAGCACTGTAAACGGACGCGAGTAGGTCAGATCGAACTTCCAGGGCCTAATGACCTTGACCGTAACTGTATAGCGCACACGGCCGTGAGTGCCCTCGAAAGACGAGGGACATACAGCGGGTATTTGGCAGACAAAATTATAGACATGGGTGCCGGGCTTAAGGGCGACATCTGCAAACGAAATGTATATCAGCATATAAATCAGAAAATATGCATTTACACAGAAAACTAGAGAGACTGACCTGCTCCCTCAGCTACCAGAAGATCCACCTTGGAATGAATATAGTCCTCGTGTCCACTATAGCTTTCTTCTGTGCTCTTATTTTCCACATCGGTTTCATCTTCTGTCCAGTATGTCATGGCAAAACCTTTTATCTTTAGAATTATAGCTGAACAATTTTTTAAATTTATTGATATATACATATGTGAATATGTTAATGTTTTATATATATAAAATGTATAAATTACTTCATTATATTTTTAAACTAAAAAACTATCATAAAACAGAGATTTAGATAACAAATGTGTATTAATAAATAGCAAGAAATAAATATGAATCATTTTATACACCGTCACAGACAAAATAAAACGAGTATATTTGTAAGTGAATGAGTATGCTGCAGTCAGTAACGCCCGGTTAACAAGTTCATTTTGCATCACATTTTCATTCTCCTAATTTTAGCTATCTTTTTTTTATAATTTATTTTTTTAAAATTTTACAAACTTACATTTGACTAGCTTCTCTTTATCGGCATTCAATGATACACGGCCCGAAATCACTTGACCCGCATAGTAAATGCCAAACGGATTGTCTTTAAAGTCAATTTCACAGCTAAGCACCATTATCGTGTCGAGAGCTTTTAATTGCTCGGATTAACAATAAATATTTATAATATGTCTTTGATTTTGTCTGCGTTTCGCTTAGCTGGCAAACAACGAACTGAACTTAAAACTTTTTTTTATTTGGACACATAACCGGAATTGTCAACATTTATCTTATCTATAGTAAAATATTGGAATTATGTACTTATTTATGAAAAAGAGGTACAAAAAAATACGAACAAAATTCAGTTACATTTGACATGTGTAAGCGAAACTCAAGAAATATTTTAGATAAGTCAAGCTGTTGAGATAAAAAAAATGATTATATATAATAAATATTATTATTATTATTAAACTTGATTTATAAGACACAAAAATATTATATATAGATTTTAGATTTTAGATTTTAGCTTACACAAAACATCACAGTCATCTGTAAACTCTCTCTCTCCCTCTCTCTCTGTCTGTCTCTCTCCATAGACTCTCACTCAGACTGAGGAATCCACGTTTGGGATTATAGGTGTATATATATATACATATATATATCATTATATGATTTTTTTTTTTTTTTTTTTTGTTAGATAAGATAGCACCTGGCAGTTATTATATCATGTTAGTAGCCCCCCAAAAATAATAGCTTAATCAGTTAACGTTTAGCAGCGAGCGAGTTCGGAGCGCTCTTGGCCCTCAAAGTACTCAGACAACAGCAATGTCCAATAATTGCCAAATAACCTTCGATCAGAATGAGCATGGAACATATTTTACCGGACAGGTGGTCACCGGGAAGGTGATCGTCAATTTGAATAAGACCAAGAAACTGCGAGGTATGTCTAACTATTTGTGAGCCCGCCACATGTCGAACCTAAGATCTACTTAAATTTTTTAGTACACAAATTACTTATTATATAGAATTTGTATTATTTTATTTTCTTTATTTTCTTCTCTTTCGCTCTTATCTAATCTGTGTTTGTATTTGTTTTACTTGCTTCTTTTGTTCTCTGTTTTCGTTTTGTCTTTTTGTCCCATTATATTTGTAATTTACTGATAAACCGCAGAGAGTTAATCGATTTGCAAAGCAAAGCGAAGAAAAAAATGTGTGTATTATTCAATAAATGCTCAGGGGGATCTACCTAGTGATAAGGTGGTAGGTGTGCATCAGGAAATGCCAAAACTTATTAGTCATTTTAATGTGTATTCAGAGATTTTATACAACATTAAAAAATCCCTTTTTTTATTATTATTGTCTAATACAAATAAATTAGGCTAATATGTTTAGTGATGATTTCACTTATTGCGTTATTTAATTTATTATTATAGTTTAAAAATAATAATATTGTTAATTATTTTTGAAATGGATAATTAATTAAATAATTATTTCATTTTAATAAATACAGACCTAAAACATATTCTACTGTTTATCAAAACTGCTTTCATTAAGCTTTGTTTATTTTGTTAATCAAACAGAAAAACATTTCTTGCTGCGAAATGAATTATTAAGTTTTATAATATTTTACTATTTTACTACTTAGATTTTATCTTATTTTCTTAGTTAATTCTGAACTTCCAGTGTAGATAATAATTACATATGTGCCCTTGATTCTTCTAGGAATTAAGCTGCAAATCAGCGGCTATGCACAGGCTCAGTGGCGTCGTAAGCATGGGCGTGCCGTGCCCACAAACCAGTACCGCCCGGGGCGCAAGCGTTATTTTATGGGTCGAGAGGATTACATAGCCTCGACCACATATCTGATGGGCTCGGAGCAGGCACCGACGACCACCATTGAAGCTGGCACCTATACGTACACCTTTGCCTGTCCCATACCCAGCCATTGCCCGTCCTCGTTTGAGGGCATCTACGGACACATACGCTACTTGGCCAAGGTGATGTTCATACGGCCCGGCGCCTCGAATCGCACCACCAACGTGGGCTTCACCGTGCTCAAGCTGCTCGATCTGAACCAGGAGAATAAAATGCTGCGCGAGCCGGCTAGCAGTGAGGGCATGGAATACTTTTGCTTCATGCAAACCAAGCCGGTCCACATAAAGGTCACGCTGCAGCAGCAGGGATATGTGCCCGGCCAGTTCATGCTGGTGCACGCGGATGTACGCAACGATTCCAGCAGCGACTGCAGGAAACTCATGATCATGCTCTATCTGCACGCCACGTACACATCCGACATGCCCACCATGCAAATCGTATCCGAGAAGATTCTGCTGGCCAAGCGCGAGAGTGGGGGCGTGCTCCACAATTGCCAGAAGTCCTTTACTGAAACTCTGCGGATACCGGCCACAGCGCCCACCTGCGAGCACCTCAGCAAGGTGGTTCGCGTCTCGTACGAGGTGCGCATCGTGGCCGTGATGAACTGGCTGATGGCCAATCCAAAAGTCATCATACCCATTACCATTGGCAACGTGCCGCTAGTGACGGCGGAGCCGTCCACTACAGTTGGCGTTGCGGCCGTGCCACGGGACTTGCCCTGTACCTCGGCCAGGGCCATGGAACTGGCGGCAGGTGTCAATAATCCCAGCTACGAGCTTACTGAGGAGCTAGAAGACTATGAGCTGCCCGAAGATGGGGACGATGAGTTCGAGATCGGAGATGACCTCGCACCAGAACTGCGTATGTCAAACATATATCAGCTAAAATTATATTTTGTTGAAGCCTATATAGTCATCTTCTCCTTGCTTTTAAAGTCCCTACTTCTTTAATCTCAGTATCTGCCCGTAATATTTTTACAGCTCCACCCACCTACGAGCAAGCCATGTTCATGACCGCCGACATTGCCGATACGGATGCCAACACGGTTAGTGAGGCGGCTCGGTTCACGCCGCGTTATCCCGTCTTCGATGTTGATACATTCCAGAGTCCCCCACCTAATCCGCCACAGAAAAGACGCCGTCGCCGACGCCATAGAGGCGAACACCGAACAACGGATAAAAAGCAGCTGGCGCAAGACCAGTCGAGCGTCGATGAAAAACAATTCGTGGAATCGCCCGTGGAGATTTAGGATCTTATCAAATGCAATATCTAATCGCGACAGTATTTATATTCTAATCAGCGTAATATTGTTTTATAGCCCAGCACAGATTGTTTACGAAGCATCCCACGCTGTTTGATGAATAAACAAAAACAATATAAAGAAGTCCAAAAAGTTCAAGTCATGCAGAATGAAACTTCTTATCTACTATTAAATATCCATTCTTAATTATGCATATTAATAGAAATACTTAAAAATAAAGAGCTTTATATACATACATATGTATTTAATATATGAACTTTGTATATTCATTATTATTATTAGCCGAGTGCAATATGTTAGCTTATGCATCTATCCCTCTTTAGCTATCACACAGCTGTTATCCAAATATAAAATCCTATGTTTGTGTTTACATCAGCGTGTTCGTCAAAGCTAAATGAACGCAACAACAAAACACACAGAAAAGCTGTGCAAAAGCTGACGCGAGCAGCACCAAAGCTTTATAGTAATCGCTCTCTCATTCTCTTTCAGTCGTTCTCTTTCAGTCGTTCTCCAACAGTTGCGATTCCACTAGCTTTGAGAGACTCTCTCATGAGTTGTTGTTTTCGTTTTTGTTTTGGTTCGCTCACTCGTTGATGATGTCACACTTGCTCAGCTCTCAGCGGCTCTCAAATATTTTATTTTCAACGCATTTTGTATTGAGGCATTTTATTTCTGTTTTGACTGTTCGTTGCTGCGGTCCATTTTTCAGCGTTTTCGTGTCGCGTGCTTTGGTCCATTTATATTTGGTATTCCAGTGACTTTTAATATGTTTCGTAAAACATGTACTTTATCTAATTAAGTGTAAATTTAACACAGTGCCATACAAATAAAATTTGATTTTCGCTATGCCTTCAACTTGTGTTTTCGAATTCGATCGACCCAATCCGGTTTATTACAGCGGCGAGACAATCAATGGGCGCGTCAATTTTACAACGACGAGCAACAAGTCTGTCAATGGTAAAGTATTCAGAATGTCTCTTATTCGCTCACTGCTTCTTGTAAATGGGATCTTGAATTTCTTGCTAGCAATGTGTAGCTGTCAAAGGAACTACTTCAACTATCAACTTAACTTACTAACCTTTTAAGATAATGAATGAGTAGATATTAATAACACTTGAAATTACAGTATACTATCTCTACTGTGATTTTTGTACTTGATAAGATTTCCGTGACAATTAATGACTCATATTATACTCATGTATACTATTGTAAATGCTCTGACTTCAATAATACTTGATTGAAATTTCGATAATATGAGAGAAAAATGAGCAAATTTTATTGAGCTTCATTTCAAACTCATTAGCACCATTTGGGTGTGCTTTGTTGTTTTATATGGATTATTATACACATATATCGCTGTCACATAATCCATTTGTATATATTTTTCATCCAAATAATAAGTAAATAAAAACAAGAGTAAACATTAAGAGTAAGCATTAAAATGCATATAGTTGATTAGAAACGAGCTTCAACTGGTATTTATCATGGACTGCCTCTTACAGTGTGCTTCAATTTCACACAAAATAACAAGATTTATAAAATTTTGGTGAAATTTATTTATATTATCATAATTAGGTATATGTATCAGATAATTATTCATACTAAAAATAACTAAAGTAGCTAAGAAATTTTATAATAATTAATTAATGTATTGAAATATAAATTGAACTACAAGTATTCAAATCTCGTACTTCGCATTACCACTGTGCGAGTCACACAAACAAACGCAGCCGGCAGAATGACAGCACAAAGCGTAAATTGAAATAATATTGAAGCTTAGCAAATTCTTACTCAATCTTAACTTTTGTGATTTCTGCTTTTATCTCTGCAGCTGTTTATATCTTGTTCGAGGGAGCGGCGAAGGTGCGTTGGGAGGAGCATCGCACTCGAACTGTTAACGGTAAATCACAGTCATATACGGAATATTTTCGTGGCGATGAACAATATTTGTACACACGGACCGATGTGTTTGGCGAGGGCGAATTGCCAGCTGGCACGCACACCTATACCTTCTGCATACCCCTTCCTCTGGAATGTCCTACGTCGTGCGTGGAGAAGTATGGCAAGATCGCCTACGAGGTATCACTCGTGGTCGATCGCTCCTGGCGTTTAAACAACGAGTTCAAGCAGCCCCTCACCGTGCTGCAGACCTACAATCTCAACATGTATCCCGAGATGCTAGTGAGTACCCTAATTTTTTTTAAGCACAGCCCTTAGCATATTTATTTAAATATAACCATTTTAGGTTCCACTCAAGAGCGAAGACATCAAGTACTTTTGCTGCTGGCCCTGTTCCTCGGGTCCCGTCATCTCAACTCTAACCATGCCCTTTGGCGGGTATGCGCCAGGTCAGCGTATACACTATGTCCTGCATATAGATAATCAGTCACACGGCTACGATTTGGAAGGCGTCGAAGTATCCTTGATTCAGATCTATGAATTCAGGGCTAGCACGCCCACTTATAAATCCAAAACACATAAAAACACTCTCAGCTCGGAGTATCAGGCGGAGCGTGTGCGACGTTTGTCCAAGCGCTTAATTAATGCCAGCCTCGTAATACCTCCTGTTCCGCCTTCTTCCCGGAATCAGCGCATCATCAACGTGTCCTACCAGATTGAAATGGCCATTAAAACGGGAGACTGTCACACAGACTCGGAAATCGAGACGCCCATTATAATTGGCACCATCCCCCTGGCTCAGAGTGCCGAAAACCCGAACAATGTCGCCACTTGGATACCCCAGACGCCAGATACGCCTGCAGGTGCTGCCGCCGATCTGCCACCAAGCTACGACACTTGCAGTAAGCGTTTCTTCAATTAACTAGTTTCGGCTTCCAATGCATATATTCCTCATACCTTTGCAGAGCCTCCCTCATTTGAGCAGGCCACGAATATAACAGACAAATTTGTGGATACGGATGTGAATGAGCACAATCGCACCGATGACTTTATACCTTGCTATCCCATGTACACCGACTTCGCGATGCCCTCGGCTCCGCCTGCGATTGCATTGCAACTACCCACTGCACCTCCCAGAGAGTAAAGCAACCAAGAGTTTATTAGGATATTCGATCATTTGTACTTCATAGTGCCTAATGCATATACTCAAAGCCTCAGATTTATTGTGAATGTCAGTAATATATACATATATATATACAGCTATAAATAATGTATACCAAAGAACTATTATTATTTGTATAAAAATATATGTCTTAACATCTTATCTAAGCAATCATAAAATGTATGAATGGAATTGCCTGAAATCGAGACAGACTATCCTTAGTCATGGTCTTTAAAAGAGCTAAAGAACAGAAGAACTAATATAATAAAATATATATTATATATAAACTATTCAGTTTATTAGAATTTAATTAATTAATTAGGATTTTACAATGTGTTTCTGATTGCCTATATATCTGTTCGTGTGTCTGTCTGTATATATCTCTGTCTGTCTTCCTGTCCATCTCACAGCAGCATAGCAAGGAAGAGCTATAGAATATCATTTAAGTGTCCATACGTATGCAGCATTATTCACATGATAATTGTATTTGAGCAACGCGAAGTAAGAATGCTTGCAGCAACAGAAAGTATTCACCTAAAGGTCGGCTGTAACAATTTCGATAATATATATAGGGCAGTAGATGCAGTATTTCGTCAGTAAAGTTATGCGGCAACACTTGGTTGAATTAGAGAAAATACATAGAGAAATTCTAAAGGAAATACTTTCAATACAAATACTTAAAAGAAGAAAGGAAATACTATATTTATTTATTATACATATTTGACATTTGAATTTATTATTATGATGAGCAAAAAACAAACAAAAATATTGCAACTTTTCGTATGGTTTCTTCCATTTTGATTTATCCGCATCAGCATTTTTTCCTAAATATATTAGTCTGATTAAGAAAAGAAATTGCAATAGTGGACGTATTACTGATTCAGAGCTTTGTGAATCTCAAACATTTTATTTTCAACGCGTTTCAAACTAAAGCATTTTATTTGTGCTCCGACTGCTCGTCGCCGTGGTCGGCTTTGTTCCATTTATAGTTGATAATACAGTGACTTTTAATTAAGTGAACATTTAAGACAGTGCCACATATAAAATTTGATTTTCGCTATGCCTTCAAATTGTGTTTTCCTATTCGACCGTTCCAATCTAGTTTACCACAGCGGTGAGACAGTCAGTGGGAGCATCATTTTGACAACTACGAGCAACAAGTCTGTTAATGGTAAAGTGTTTCGAATGTATCTTACTCTTAAGCCTACAAATCTTACTTTCCTTACTGCAAATTGTATATAAAAATGCTTTTAAGCGTATGCAGCTAGAAGTGTTTCAGATATTGCAAATTTGAGATATTACCGAGAAGAAAATTTTGAGTTTAATTAAGACTTGAAATTACATTTATACTTCGTAATTCTGTAACTGATAAGATTTCATTTGTTGACTCATACTAGAAAGTTGTGGATGCACTGAAACGTTCAGACTTTAATGTCTAATACTATTTCTATAGCTCTAAATTGGGTTTCAATTTAAGCTCATATGTATGATTTTTGTGTTCCGTTATTTCTATTAGGGGCGTACCCTCTAGATTATTAAACTTTAATTACCCTGACACATATGCTATTTTTATATATTATTCAGGAAAATTTATAAAAAAGAGTAAACCACAAATGTGGTCCAAATTTTTAATACGAAGTGAGATTCAAATGGTTGCTCGTCATAGTTCGCTTTGTATAATTGTGTTAAATTATGTATTACAATTATAAAACATATCATGTTAAAGATAAATTCTAAGTTTGTAATAATCAAGCTAAATGTCAAATCTCAAATCTCTAGCAATTCAATGCGAGTACATCAAACAGAGAATGAGAGCTGAATGATTTTGCTCTATAAGTTATGTATTCCTTCTTGATGAAAAAAAAGCTATCAAAATCTATAAAGGGGATGTGTTGAAGATCTATACTATAATATAAAATCTTCTGTCTTCATTGTAATTTCATGGATAATTTCCTCAAGCTTTTTATTTTATTTATGCAGCTATTTACATCTTGTTCGAGGGCGCTGCGAACGTGCATTGGAGGAAGCGTCACACGAGAACTGTGAACGGTAGAAGAATGATCCGTATCAAACATTTTTATGGCAGAGAAGTATATGTGTGCAAACGGATAAATGTGTTTGGCAAGGGCGAGCTGCCAGCTGGCACGCACACCTATGCCTTCCGCGTTCCACTTCCAGAGAAATGTCCCACGTCGTGCGAGGGGTCGTATGGCAGGATCGCCTACGAAGTGTTGCTCGTGGTAGATCGTTCCTGGCGTTTCAACAACGAGTACAAGAAAACCGTTACCGTGCTGCAGACCTACAATCTGAACATGTATCCCGAGTTGCGAGTGAGTACTCTAAGTCTTAAGCTGAGCCCTTATATCATTGGTTTATATCTAACCTTATCAGGTGCCACTCAAGAGCGAAGACATCAAGTACTTTTGCTGCTGGCCCTGTTCCTCGGGTCCGGTCATCTCAACTCTAACCATGCCCTTTGGCGGGTATGCGCCAGGTCAGCGTATACACTATGTCCTGCATATAGATAATCAGTCGCGTGGCTACGACTTGACAGGTATCGAAGTATCCTTGGTACAGTTGAAGGTATTCACAGCTACCACGCCCCATCACGAATCTAGAAGTTCTACAAGTACTTACTGTACGACGTACCAGGCAGAGCTTGTACGACGTTTGTCCAAGCGCATAATTAATGGCAGCCTCGTAATACCATCTGTTCCGCCTTCTTCCCGGAATCAGCGTGCTATCAGACTGTTCTACCATATCAGAATGGTCATTAAAACAGGAATCTGTCACACAGACTCGGTAATCGAGATACCCATCGTGATTGGCACTATCCCCCTGGCTCAGAGAGCCGAAACCCCAAAAAATGTCGCAACGCCCTCAGGTGCCGCCGCCGCTTTGCCATCAAACTACGATACTGGCCGTAAGTATTTGGTGATTAACTAGCTTCAACTTCTAATAGATCCATTCCTCATTTCTGTGCAGGATCTCCTCAGCCCAGAGTTTCACCTGGGATAGCATTGGAAGTTTCCACTGCACCTGGCGCAAATAAATAGACCAAAGCTTCATTCAGGACGGGGATAAATATTATTTACAAAATACCCCACAAAATTCCACAAAATATGTGTACGTTCTGTACTTTATACATGTACATATACATATATATTGCCAATAAATACTTGTATACATACAAAATACACGTCCATATCTTATATGGCTAAATCAATGAATGATTTCTAATTTAGCTTACAGCGTGAAGGCGAATAACGTGAATAATTTTCAAATAATATTTGTAATAAATAATTTAGTTACAAAAAATAAGTGAATAAATAAAGAATATTAAATTTAATACTATAATATTATATATCTATATATAATGTAGATCTAGAGAACTTTTTCCGTTTCAGTATTGTCCATTTCGTAATAGAGGTAACGGGGTCTAAAATCCAGCTGTTCCCCGGACATGGCGTGCTTATCCTTGTTCAGATTGGTGCCCATCATGAACTCCGCCTCCCGAAAATGTGAAGCTATATAATAATAGATAGATTAGTAGTTATACTTTATATATATATCTTTATATTATGTAAATCGGAACTTACGCAACGAGCTCATGGAGACGGTTAGATGAGGAGCAGCCATGGCAAAGCTGTTTGCCTCCGGGGTTCGACTCGGCGCACTGGCGATGCCCACTGGCTGGGAAAAGGCCAACTCCTGTTTTGCACTGGGCGCCTGATATATGATGATGGGCATTCGAGCTGAGATATAACGTTGGGGATTCTTGGTCTGCACCAGAACCTCCAGCTCGTAGCCGAGCTGCAGGCAGTCGCAAACGTTCGCCCCCAGCGTGGGCGGCGTCTGTGGCACTTGGAGCGTGTGCAGATGCTGGAAGTTGAGCAGCTCGTTGCGCGGACACGTGACTAGCTGATGACTGCTGCTGATCAGCGGGCGGCGATCCACCTGCTGGGCCGTGCGCTTGGGCCTATCCTGCTGGCGGCCCAGATAGGTGGTCACCTGATTCAGCTTGTAGGTGATCTGCTGGAGGGGCAGCTGCTGGCCATTGTGCAGCTGCACGTGCACCGAGATGCCCATGCCGGGCTCGTAGCTCGACCGCGGCACATTGAGGTGCAGCTGCAGCGGACGGTGCCAGAACTTCAATGGCGGCCGCAGCTCAACGGCGCTCACCTCGCAGGGCTGCTCGCCCAGCTGCTGCAGCTGCTGCGCCTCTTGACTCGGCTCTCGCCCAATCAGCTGCAGCTGCCGTACGTAGGCCGGTTCCGTTGGCTGCTCACCGCCACGCTGCACCTGCAGCTGCAGCGTGTAGCGTATTTGGCCATGCGCCCCCTCGAAGCTGCTGGGGCAACCCGCGGGCAGCTGCACACTGAAGTCGTAGCGATAGGCGCCAGCAGCTATCAGCTGCGGCAGCGCAACCTCCGACCCCACAAAGTAGTCCACCTTGGCAAAGTAGTCGACACGCTGGCCAAAGCGAAGGTAGGGCCTAACTTCTGGCTCACTGCCGGGCTTAGCCCTCTTTGATTTCTTTGGCGTATCCCATGAGGTTGATGCAAAGCCATTCGACTCCAGGAAAATGGCTGAAAGTAAGTTTAGTATTTTACATGAGTTCCATTCACTATTCATCAGATTTTAATACTCGAAAATTGCATGATCTAAAACATACAAGTATTTGTACGGCTTATCCGATTTATATATGTACTAAAAACCTTTATGATCTAAAAAATTATTTATTTATTTATTGTTACCAAGAATTAATTCGTTCGAACTTCTGGCAAGACTGATAAACAATGGCATGAACTATGCCCGGTAAGTCAGCAAAAAAATCCGGTGATTACAGCTTGGCTTACCTTGACCCACATGTTTGCAGCTAGACTCAGCTTTAACTGATAACTCACTCTGGAATATATAAAATGTCTAAGAGAGTTGAGAACTTACCAAGCCAATATACTCTTCAGCATTTCTTGCGTGGGCATACACAAATATTTCGAGCTTATCACTTTTTAGCGCTTTATCAGCTGCTGCTTTAATTGATTATATTTATATATATTTACATTTCAAACTTTAGGGCCAAGTTAGCATAATTCTATAGGCTATAAAATAGTATATGTATATGTGTGACTAAAATGTATACATGTTTTTTATTATTTATAATATTAATAGCTCATCTTCACTTCACTTCACTTCACTTCGCAATAACATTATGAATTTTCTTATCTTTTGATTACTTTTGATCACTTTGATTAGATCTAAACATGAATCATGCCCTGTGGCTGGCTTCGATCGTGACTCACCTTTGATTAGGGCACGCTCCGTGAGAGTTAGGTAGATGTGGCCATTTACCGTCTCGCCAGCATAGTAGACCCCACTGGGTCTCTCCAATTGGATGTCGCAGATTTGGCTCATTTTCGGAACTCTGCACCGTTCGACTAGCGCGCGTTGTCTGCCGTTTTGTTGACAGTAGCCCGGCCTATTAAACAGGCCTTATCGGTGTTGGCCATGTCGTCTGCTCTGTTATTTAGTGTATTTATCTAATCGCAATTCATCGTGCCCCTGCTGCGGGTGCAAGCGCCGAGCACTCACTTGTCGTAAACAATTAGCGAATTTAATTAAATAACTGTCTCGGGTGCCAAGCGTTGCATACGCATAGGCGAATTCAAATGGGCCCATAAATAAGCATTAGATATAAATATACTTAAATGTGTGTATATATGTGTGTGTGCGAATTCACCGGCAAAACTTACGTCAAAAATCAAAGCCAACTTTCAGAAATTACATAGAATATTTTATAAATAATTTTGCTGAATTGATAATACAAATAATAATCAAATAATTTTAATAAATTAATAAAAACAATAATAAATAAAATTTTAAACTAAATCCTCAAAAGAAAAATACAAAACATACTTATTTATTATATTTGCCTAGAAACAAAATATTTTGTAATTATATCAATAATATTAAAAAATATATAAATATTAAGTTTTTTTTATTTACGCAAACAAAATAACTAAGGCTCTAGGAATATCACAGAACATTTGTTTACTGTGACCTATATCAATGTAAACTCAAACAAAACTGGATTGATTGCTCATCGAATTGCTTCCCTATATATCCAAATATATATATTCTCTAGACCTGCCCCAGCCATTAATAGACGGAAATTGAGCATCGATGAAGATGAAGACTGAAAACTGACCCACATTTTGGAACCGAACTGACATCATACTATTAAAATGTTAACAAAATTGTGTCACAGCTATTTATGGTATTTTTATCTCGATAAGAAGAATAGTAATATTTCAGTCAAATCTGATAAAACAAAAAATATTCTGTTCAATGTTAGTCTCCGAGCTCATTGGCCCAACTTTTATATCCCAATATATATATATATAAAATAATTTATGGATCATTTTACATAATTTCATCAATGAGGAGCATCATTGTTATTTTTTAATCATTATCAATAAATTGTTTTTGATAATACATCCATTATTATTATTGTTGCTGCCATTTTTATTATTATCAAAATGTAATATAATTAATTTAATAGAAATACAATTTATAAATAAAAATAAATTCGTACAACAGCTATGAGTAAAGAACTCTGCTTTGTATACGTATTTATTGTCCAATTATGAACGCACAAGTCTTATTTCAAAAATATTAGATATAGCTACATTTAGATCTAGATACATGTAATTCTAATTGAATCAAAAGTATGCATGTAAAAAGCAATAGAATAATATTTAGTAAATTACTTTCTGGCACTCAATAAGTTCGCTTCAATGAAATTTCAATTTTGGATGGCAGTAAAGTATAGTTAATGTATATAAGACATATATATATACACATATATAATATATGTATGAGCTATGAGAGCTTCCAATAAGACGGATTATGACACACTCGAAAATATAATTGGATTACTTAGCTCTGAACACTTATATCTAGTACAATCTTACGTATTATACCCACAATGGGCGTTAAGACACTTGCATTTAAAATTGATGCTCGGCCTGATGCACCTGGGCCGTGGCATCCAGTCGTTGCTCCTGCTGCTCCGCTTCGCTCTGCTCAGACAGGGGGCCGCACAGCGAGCCGAAGGTATCGAGGCTGCGGCCCGTGTGATCCGTGTCCAGCGAGCCATAGGAGCGATAGTAGTGCATGTCCAGGCCGGAGTCCTCCAGGATCTGTTCATGCGCCGGCGCTGTGCCCAGCAGCGTGCTAAAGCCCGGAAATTTGGGCAGATGTATGCGCGGTTGACTCTCCAGCGTCTGCTGACTGCCAGCCAAAGTAGCGAAGCTAAAAGAAGGCGGCACTGCAATGAAAGAGAGACAGTGAGTGAGAGAGATAGAGAGAGAGAGAGAGTATCTTCTTCACTCACAGCAACTGTCATATGAGGGCGGCTCGTCGTCCTCCATCGTCTGATGAATCTCCTCGGCTGCCGCCTCCTGGGGCGTCTCCTCCTCGACCGTTGCGGGGCGTGGCTGCACCCGCTCGATGAGGCGCTGTCGCTCCGGCGTGGGCGTGCGTCGAGCCGGCTGCCGGGTGGAGGCGCTGGCTTGTAGATGCTGCAGTGGCGTCGTGCCCACCACAATGGGCACGGAGAGATCCGTGTCGTAGTGGAAGTAGCCGGTCTTCAGCTTCACCTGCAGCGTGTAGTGCAGGAAGACAATGTAGTTGGGGTTCAGCGTGGATCGGGGCGTGTCCATGGGCACAACAATGCTCGACTCGTACATGCGCTTGGACAGGCGCAGGGTGCGATCCGTGATGGTCTCCTTGCACAGAGTCTTCGTGTAGAAATTGCGCTTGACGGGCTTGCGCGAGAGGAAGACAAAGTGCTGCTTTATGGACACCTCCAAGGCAATAATATCGTAGTGCGGCGATTGGTTGTCGATCTCCACGGTGAAGGGCACCTCCTGAAGCGGCGTAAAGCCGGAGGCGGGCAGCGCCAGGCTGGAGCTAATGGGTCCCGAGACACATGGCCAATGGCAGAGGTATTTGATGTTCTCATCCTTGACAGGCAGCTGAAGGGAGATGAGGGGAGGTTAGGGAACAGTTAAATGGAATTAAATATAATATAATATAAAATAATTTAAGTTGAGCTGACAAAAATAAAATAAAGATTGTGTAATTAATCTAAATAGTATCTTTTCAGTTCTTATATGAATGGTTGGCTAATGCCAAACAATATAGAGAGCATGAGTATATAGCTTCAAATGTGATTTGTATATGACGTGTCTCATGATGAAGTGTTTAATTATTTATAAATTCCTGGAATAGAGCTAACACCCCATGATTCATCTTTAAGCTATGCATTTACTGAATTGCAGGCACCTGCTAAGTGAGACCTTTAAGTTGTTTAAGTTGAGAGCGGCAGTTGGAGTAGAGCCACCCAAAGCGGGAATAATTCCATTTATTTTCCTTCTTTTTTTAGGTGCCCGTTTTTCTTTTGCTTGCACAAAGCAGCTGAGCGAATGACGAATTAAGGCATTGCTAAATTGAAACAAAAAGCAAGCAGTTGTACTTCGATTAGTGATACAGCATTTGTGCAGTCCTTTCTCTTATTAATTAATTCTTTTTGCAGACTTAATACTATAAATTTTAATTACTGTGCTATGCAGATAGAACAGGATCAATTAGCATTGTGTAGTTATTAAAAATGACTTATTAAGAGTGAATTAGCTACAACTAATGTAATCTATGCTGCACTCAGAGTATTTGTATTTTAATTCCTTCCATCCATCTTAAACATTGCTCTTAACTTCAGAGCATTAATATTGCCTTTAATATATATTTTAAATTTATAAATAAATTTAGGCATTACACAGCATAATCAACTATTTCATATATATTTAAAAGCCAACTATTCGTATCATTAATGTACTTGGCTTAAATCAGAACAATACATTTTAAAAATAACTTTTATAGCTGTCCAATCGAATAAGTTCTGTTAAATTAAAGCTCAAGACGAAATATAAAGCAATTTAGGAACTTCAATGCAAATATTAGTTCGAAACTTTAAGTTTAATTCCTATTCCAACTGCTGCTCTTGACAGTGCTAATTGCTTAATTTGAATACTAATTTACAGCTTCATAAATTCATTTTTCATAGACCATTAAATAACTTAACAATAACAAAGAGAATTAACAAAGCACTCTGCAGCTAAGATAAAGAAATATCATAGAGATAGCAGCAAAATAGCCAAACTAAACAGCAACAACTAAATATGCAAATTAAGCATTGCCAAGTAATTGAGCTTAAACTGAAGTTTAAGTTTTCTTCGACTTGAATTCCTTTTCTGTTGAATAAGATATAAGTATGACCACATATTTATAACTAAGAGCAAAGAAATAAAATTCAGTTTTAGATGAATAAGCTCCTTTTATTAGACATATCTAAAAACATCGAATTTCAAGTTTTTGTCTTAGATTTGAATCCAATTAAAGCAGTTTAAATTCACTATTCAAATTCAATAATAAACAATTTAACATATATTAGTTCAAAAATTCCTTCATCATAAGTTTCAACAGTAGTTACGACCATTTATTACGAAAATGTTTCAGTCTCCCATTTTTAGCTAATTGTTGATAGATAATAATTTAAGATAGGAATTCAACGCTCTATCACTGAGTCGCATATTGCTGCGACTCTTTAGAAAATTCTCGCACTGCATACAATATTTACATATATTTCCTCTACCCGTATAAATTACCACAGTAAACGCCTACGCACACTAATGAGACACATTCGAGCACAAATTGAGTTCACACATTTTTCTCGGGCCACGTCACTTGGCTACAGATTAAGAGGGAAATAAAAAAAAAAAAATAAATAAAAAACTTACCGCAAACTCAGAGTTATAGTTGAGATCCAATGTTTGGACAACCATGATGGGCTTGCGGAAGACCTCGTCGAAGCCCCACGGCTTGTCGATGGTCAGCGATATATTGTAGGCAATGTAGCCATACGGGCCCTTGCAGCTGCTCGGGCAGTCGGGTGGTATGCGCAATGTGAGCACATAGACGTGCACTCCGGCCCGGAACAGCGAGTTGTCGAAGACGTTGGTGCGTGTGTGCAGATACTGCTGGTGGCCCGAATAGTTGGATGTCTCGCTCTTGCCGCTCATGGACCACTGCACCTTGGCCTCACCCTCCAGGGTAACGTAGACAGCTGCAAGGAGCGAAATTGAGAGTTTGTTTCGGGGTTTGGCGATGGCGACGGCGACGCACCATTCACGCGCTTCACCTTGTCCGTGCGTAGCAGAATGCGTCCGCTGATGTATTCGCCGCTGTTGTAGACGGGATTCAGGCGATCCAGCTGAAAGACACAGGTGGTGGGCATGGCTAACAAAGGCCCCAATGCACTGCAAACATTACACGCGGAACAAGGAACGGACACAGCGCACGGCAAGGATAATGAAAACTCAACCGAACTTTCGCACAGCCAGACGCGCACTGAGCCCAGCGCCTTTGTTGTGCGTCCTGCGTTGCCCTCTCGTTCGCTCGCAGCATCCTTGCGCCCTGTGCCAAAGGCAAAGCTGGAATGGGGGCGCGAATCAATAAGTTGGCGCCATGCGTCTGTGTAACCGTCTACTGTCTGCTTCTGGTCAAATAACGCTTTGTTGCTTGCGTCCCTTTCGGTTTCTTTGTTTGAGCGGCGCCAAAAAAGACCGAAACAAAATAAAAACAAGTAAGAAAGCTCTAGTCGAGATGCACGACTACGAGATCCCCTGAACCCTTCGAGCAACTGATATTTCAATAATAATTAGCACACACACACGCATACAAACAAATACACGCACATACACATGCATACACACACGCATATACAGGCCATTGCGCTTGGGTTTCGCTGCAGTGTTGGCAATATTATGATAATTTATTTGTTGAATAATTTAATTTCTTGACGTACGATCGTAATGAAACTTTCAGAACGTAATCATAATGTATGTGTATATCGAAGCACAAGGCTCTAGTATTTGATATACGACTTTTACAAAGATGATGGTGAAAGGGTGGATTTAGGGGTGGGGGGTAAATTTTAACATTGGAGACTCTAGGTTTTTTATCGATAAAAAGGTATCGGAATAAGTTATCGTTTTTTAGTGATAAACTCGATATGCGCGCGCAATATACGGACATTTTAAAAAAATGTTGAAGTATTTAGCTCTTATATCTTCTGAGATCGACGCGTTCATACATACATACGGACGGACGGACGGCCGGACAGGGCCAAATCGACTCAGATTGTCGCCCTGATCAAGAATATATATACTTTATGCATGCATCCACCCTCACGCGCTCGCGATCTGCTAACTGCTCAGTAAGCAGCGACTGCGCTAGGGCTGCGCTGCAGTGTGGGCGATAGTATGAGAATTTACATGGTGAATAACTTCTTTTATAAACATACGATCTTAATGAAACTTTCAGGGCGTAATTAAATGTCAAAATGTGTGTACATTCCAAAGCACAAGTCTCTAGTACTTGAAATACGTTTTTTACAAATTGAGGGCGAAGGGGGCGTGGTATCCAAAATCTGTTGATTACAAAATGTTTGTATTCATCATATATATATACACTGCAAATCTGAAGTCTCCACGTCTAATAGTACTCCGATGAGGCTCAAAAAACAAAATCAATTTTTCGATTATTCTCGATAAAAAAGTTATCGGATGAGTTATCGAAAAAATAAAGCAAACTCGTACTGCGTATGGTATACACGAGTATACAAAAAAAATTTCAGCCCTCTAGCTCTTATATCTTCTGAGATCTCGGCGTTCATACGGACAGACGGACGGACGGACGGACGGACGGACGGACGGACGGACAGACGGACAGGGCTATATCGACTCAGCTCATCGTGCTGATCAAGAATATATATACTTTATGGGGTCTGCGATGATTTCCTGATTTCCCATTTTCAATGGGTTCAGGGTATAACAAGTAAGAAAACTCTAGTCGAGAGTGCTCGACTAGATACTACCCTGAACCAAAATAATAGAAACAAGTAAGAAAACTCTAGTCGAGAGTGCTCGACTAGATACTACCCTGAACCAAAATAATAAAAAAGCACATTTAGTATGGTTCAAATTTCAATTTCGATGTATTTAAAAATATAAATTAAATAGAAAACCCATTTAATTAAATAAATAAAAATTTTGAAACAATTAAAAGAGATAATTCCGACACGCTCCGGGTTTGAGCCCGAGACCTTCTGAACAAGCGCCGCGCTTTCTACCTTGACGCCACCCTTCTGTTTTAATTTTCAATGTCAAAACTGAAATAGATTCACTGCTACAGCGCCATCTACCAAATCTAAGTCAAACTAACTGCTGATGTGACTTTAAGAATGTGCAAGAACAACCAAACTAATAAAAATGTTAAAATTTCAATTTCGATTTTTGAAAAAATATAAGAGAAATTTAATCACAAATATATAAAAGTTTTGAAGCAATTAAAAGGAAACTACAATACGCCCAGCAGGATTTGAACCGGGGACCTCGCGATCGAGGGCCGCGCCCTCTACCATGACGCCACTCCTCTGTTCTGATTTGTAATGTCCAAACTGAAATAGATTCACTGATGCAACGCCATCTAGCAGAACTAAACGAAACTAACTGCTGATGTGATTCAAAGAATGTGCTAGAAGATGTTTGAATGTATGTGTGCACACGTATTGGAAAACTGCTGTTGCTGCAGCACGTGCGTTTGTTAATTGGCCAAACATTTTGTTATTTTTTAACGTCGATTGACTAAACCGAATTTAATGAAACTTTCAGCATATGATCTACATATTCTATTGAATATTTGGCATTTAAAAGAAAACATCAAATCAAATCATTCACAATTAGCTATACTAGAATCTGACCTTCACTGGGGATTCTGGTGAATTTGGAGCCGGTATCCAAAATATAACAAAAACCGAAATTGTATAAAATGCATTGGAATATACTTTTAAAATTTGGAGACTATAGCTCTAAAAATGTAGGAGTTATAAATTTATAACCTATTGCTCTTGGGTTGCGCTGCAGTGTTGGCAATATTATGAGAACTTATTTGTTGAATAATTTAATTTCTAGACGTACGATCGTAATGAAACTTACAGAATGTAATCATGATGTTTAAATGTATGTGCATACCGAAGCACAAGTCTCTAGTATTTGATATACGACTTTTACAAAGATGATGGTGAGGGGGTGGATTTAGGGGTGGGGGGTAAATTTTAACAAAAACCGAAATTGTCTAAAATACATCTTAATATACATTTTAAATTTGGAGACTCTAGCTTGAAAGATGTAAGCGATATAATTATTTAAGTGATCTTCGATAAGGTTTTTTATCGATAAAAAACTATCGGAATGAGTTATCGTTTTTTAGTGAAAAACTCGATATGCGCGCTGTTTTTACGGACATTTTAAAAAAAAGTTGAAGTCTCTAGCTCTTATATCTTCTGAAATCGACGCGTTCAAACATACGGACGGACGGACGGACGGACGGACGGACAGACAGACGGACAGGGCTAAATCGACTCAGCTCGTCGCCCTGATCAAGAATATATATACTTTGTGGGGTCTGCCACGCCTCCTTCTGCCTGTTACATACATTTTAACAAAACCATTATACCCTGATTTCCCATTTTCAAGGGGTTCAGGGTATAACAAAAAAAAAAACAAAAACAGAAAGCCAAAAATAAGGCGACATCAACTGCGCCTCCATGACGAGGTCAGCGTCTCTCTGTTTCTCATGTTCCTCGACTCTCAGCTCTCGGCTTGCACGCATTTTGGCGGCAATATTGGCATATGCGAAGGCCCGCTTCAAATGAGCTTCACACCATTTGGCTAGCCGACATTGCTGCCACAAAATGTGGCAACAAGCGTTTACAGCCTCGTCGAGCACTGGCGCATCTCCTCTCTGATAGCCTCCGATGCTTTACTCAATTTACTGTAGATAATTGTGGCAATGGGCGGCTCGCCTTGACCCGTTCCAACAAGACGGCTTCGCGTATTTGATTAGGACCCAGCAACAAAGACGACGAATGGAATGGGCCTGCGGCATATTTATGGACGCATAAAAATCAATGGCAAATCAATTATTGCTCTATAAAGCTGAAAACTCATTTTTTTAAGAAAGGTTTTATTTGAATTATTATTAGAAATATACGTGCTTGATCAAAATTAAAGTCATTATTATTACAATAATATGATTTTATTACTATAATTATATGATTTTATTTTTGTAAATATTACTTTTACATGGTCAGCATTATAGTCATTACTAATACAATATCTCTACTATTTTCGTGATTTTTAATATTGTTAATATTGTGTATTATTATTTTTTTTTTTTTAATATTATTGTCAAAATTGTAGTCATTATATATGATTTTTTTTTTTTTTCATTTTTGTTTTTATTAATATTATTGCGTTATCAAAATTGTAGTCATTATTCAAACAAGAACAAACATTATTATATTATATATCTTTGTTTTTTCTCCTGCATCCTCATTATCGTAGCCATCATTATTATTGTCATCTCAGTATTATTATTACTATTACCACTGTTATTAGTCGGTAAGCAGTCATGCAATCCGACACTCCGGTCAGAGTGACGACCTGACTGACGGCGCATAAAGCATTTTTTTCTACCTCAGCCCAAAAAAAAAAAAAAAAAACAAGAAAGAAAGCTCTAGTCGAGACTGCTCGACTACGAGATCCCCTGAACCCTACAAGCAACTTATATTTCAATAATAATTAGCAAACACACACGCACACACACACACACGCATACATACAAACTCACACGCACACACACACTCACATATATAGGCGATTGCGCTTGGGTTGCGCTGCAGTGTTGGCAATATTTTGAGAACTTATTTGTTGAATAATTTAATTTCTAGACGTACGATCGTAATGAAACTCTCAGAACGTAATCATAATGTTTAAATGTATGTGTATACCGAAGCACAAGTCTCTAGTATTTGATATACGACTTTTACAAAGATGAGGGTGAGGGGTGGATTTAGGGGTGGGGGGTAAATTTTAACAAAAAGCGAAATTGTATAAAATACATTTTTATATACATTTTAAATTTTTAGACTCTAGCTTGAAAGATGTAGGAGATATAATTTTTTAAGTGATCTTCGATAAGGTTTTTTATCGATAAAAAAGTATTGGAATGGTTATCGTTTTTTAGTGATAAACTCGATATGCGCGTGATATATACGGACATTTTAAAAAAAAAGTTGAAGTCCCTAGCTCTTATATCTTCTGAGATCGACGCGTTCATACATACGGACGGACGGACGGACGGACGGACAGACAGACGGACAGAGCCAAATCGACTCAGCTCGTCGTGCTGATCAAGATTATATATACTTTGTGGGGTCTGCTACGCCTCCTTCTGCCTGCTACATACATTTAACAAAACCATTATACCCTGATTTCCCATTTTCAATGGGTTCAGGGTATAAAAATGTCAATATCACTGTTGTCAACTGATTATTATTATCATTATTAATACTACATATAACTCCTTTCATTCTCACTTTCGCGGTCGTAAATTTTAGCGTTATATAATGATAATTGGCGCAATGGTTGATGTTGCTCATCCGTTAACTTCCAACAGCAATGCTAGTCTTTAATCCTTATCCCTGACCGATTGAATTGCGATTAGGAAGCCAAAAAACCTTACCTAAATAAATACCTTTGAAAGCTTGGCTCACATAGTATTGAGGGAACCGATATGTTTGTTTGGCTGGAGCTACATTTCCGTGGGCATGGCTTGGAGTTCGCCTACTCATGTTTACGATATATGCAGATAGACATTAAATGCTATAAAGTAACACGAATAATAAAGGGCAATCTTTGCAATAGACAATGAATAGAATTAGACAAAAGAGAAAAGGCAATCATATTTGGAGGATAGTCCATAACTTTGCTCAGGTAGAAGAACTGCTCACAGTGCTCAGTTAAATAAAATAGAAGTTTGGAAGGCATCCCAAGTGAGTAATTGAAAAGCAGCAAATGTCGTCTCGTTAGAATGAAAACTTAAAAATATTTTTAGCTACTTCAGCTGCAAAAGTGTAAACAAAAAAATTATAATAAATTACTATCTCTCAAAAAATAATATAATTATTATTGCATTTGTTTTTGTATAATTATTTTTATTAGCATTAATTATTATAATCATTATCTAAGTCATTCTAAATAAATTTAATTAAATCCAATATTTAAAACGGTATATTTAATTATTTGCTCACGTTTTAGTCCGAGTTGTTTGTATAGCTGAGATCCTATGGGTTGCTTTATATATACGAACTGGACTCTCAATGAAATTTAATCAATGAAATTCGATTTGCTGACGCAGGCGTTGATAAATCCAGCGTTGATAAATTCTGTGCAAATATGCAGCTTTTCTATAAATTTACCCTATATACATATGAGCGATAAATTCCCGCCCCGGCTAGATACATAGTATATATTATCGGCAAAAATATAAATATATTCTCAGCGATTTCATTTCGTTTCACCAAAATTTATTTAAAAGCCTGCACGCACCTATTTCAATTAATTTAATACTTCGAGCTCACAGCCATGTCGTTAGTTACCGGGAAAGAGATTGTCATAGAAGTAGCGCCAGGCTAAACGCATGTACGACTGTTTCCTATGGCGCCTTCGCCGTTTTAGTTGGTCGCCGTGTCCGGTCTTTCTTGGTGGCCGGAATTCACTGTTCAAATTGTGGCGCGGCAGCTCGGAGATCGCTGCACCAAGTGAATCGTTTTCACTCAAAGCTGGAAAATAGATTGAAAACAGAAAAGCTGTAAGTATATAAATGTGCTCTTATTATAGTCAATTAAACGAATAAAATAAGTATGATTAAAAGAATTAAATAGTTAAATTTATTGATTCAGATTAGTACTTTCATTAGTAAGTGTAAAAGTATGTATACGGCTTTAAGAATTATAATCTGAGTACTTATATATACACGCGGATAAGATTGATTATATTTAATCCAATTCGATAAATACATTTAAAATGTGAAGAAGAGGGAGATAACTAAAATTGATGAAAAACATATAAAACGCCTCCTCTTAGCTTTTTGCTTTAGGGTAAAATAGTCAACAGTAATCAAGTCAGTGCTGATCGACATGGAAATACCCTGAACCCTGCAATGTGCTGATATATGTATGTATTTATATGTATGTGTAATTAATATATAATAATATAAATTGCGCATTCATGGGAAAACAACTGTTTATAAACTTCTGTTCAAAAAAATGCATTTTTCTACTGAAATGTTATAGTCATAATGATGATATCCAGATGTGTGCATTGTTCGCTCTAGCTATTCAAAATATTTAGAGTGCTACTATACTCTATACAAGCCAACTTATGGGCAAAACTAAGAGTGTTTCGAAGAAGTTTAGTTCAGTTTATCGATTTTTATCGATTATAAATAAGATGAGTTTTAGAAAAATAAATTTTAAACTCCTTCCTAGTAGGGCATGCACGAAAATGCATTTAAAATTTACGACCTCTTAGTTTTATAAGATGCATATATGTCCTAAGCTCGAATATGTATATTTTATGACGTCTGCCACACCTCCTGTTGCATATATTGCCACATAGCTATTATACCCTCACTAAGCATTTCTAATGGTTTCAGGGTATCAAAGCTAAGAGCATAGCAGTTGTGTAAACATCGTTAGGCCCTGCGTCCGCATTTGGCAAACACTTACCCAAATTGTCGTATCCAAGACCCGGACTGTCCGCTCGAGCGTCCGCAGTGCCGTCCATAGGTGGCGCCACACTGCCCACCCACAGAGGCAAGCGTAATGGCTGCCTGCAGAGGCTGCTGCCTGCCTCCACAAAGTAAGAGATCTCGATGGGCTCGCCTTGCAACTGCGTCATAAGGGGCGTGAAGAGCGGCAGATGGAGGACGCCGGCCCAATCGAAGCTCTCGTCGAGCACGCGCTCTACGCGCTTCTCTTTGACCACGGGCTTGTCGCTGCGATAGGTAATCACCTGGCAGAGACAGGTGCGGCATGCGGCAGGCTCTGTGGGCTGCAACTCGAAGGCAATGCGCTGGCCGGGCACGTAGACGCTGCGCGACAAGTGCAGCCTCAAGCTGACGCTCGAGTTGGTGGCCGGCCGCAATTCGCGCATCTCAATGCGTCGCTTCACACACAAACTCCTCTCGAATATCTTGTCGTGCTTGCCGCGGCGTTGCAAGCGCACTTGCAGCGCGTAGCTGGTGTGGCCCAGGGGCAGGCGGCAATTGGCGGGCAGCTCGCTTGGCAACTGGAATTCGAAGTTGCGGCGCTCGGTGCCCCGCGGACGCAGGCTGACGGCCTCCAACAGCCGCTGCGTCTTCTCCATGTGCAATTTGCTGCCCGTGTAGTTAATGTAGGAGGGCTCCCTGATGGCCTCGCTGTCATTGTGCACGATCTGTGGCAACCTGGAGTCCACCTCCTGCCAGCCAACTGTGCTGAGGCACCGCAAGCTGATACTGAGCGCTGTGCAAGTGGAGAATCGCATCGTTATCGTCGCATCGTTATCAGTTGCAGGTCAACACGCTAAAACCATTTGCCAATTGAACTCACCTTCCACATGCAGAGGCTTTTTGCTGGCGATCAGATTTATCCAGCCCGTAATGTGTTCGCCAGTGTAGTAGACCGCCGATGTGCGCGTCAAACAAATTTCGCAATTGCTGGGCATTCTGCAAATTACAGGGTATTCAGACTCGAAATCAGCTTTGCCTATTTGCGGCACGCGATAAAATTCAAGTGCGAGCTGTTCAGCAGACGAAGCGCGAGTGGCAATGGCAAACGGGAAACGACACACGACAACGGCAACCACTTTGGCAAATGTTTTGTTGGTTGTTTGTTGTTGTTGCTGTTGTTGTTTTTTCAATTGTTTATGAAATTATAAAAAGCTAAAGATAAATTTGAGTTTACGATAGCGCCGCAAGTCCCTGCACGTTATTATTTATAAGAATATTATTCTATTTTATTATTTTATATTTCTAGGGAGATTAGCCGCACAGTTGCTGGCTCTGATTTTTCCCAACCTGTTGAGCTGCCAACTTGAATGCGTTTGAACAAACTGGTTCGAATGGTTTGTGCACTTGTTTTTCACCGAAACTCGTACGCAGTAAAAAGAAAATGTATTGAAATGTCTCCGCGGGAATATCTAAAAGTTTAACTTTTTTTAAAAATCTGAACTATACTAAAATCAAAATTGAAATGAATGGGAACGTACTGTGAGAAGCTGGTATCAAAGTCAGAGACGTATATTGCAAAGCACACCAGGCATTTTCATGAATTTTCTTTTGAGCCTCCTATTCCTATGTTTATGGTATTAAAGAGTATTAAATATATATTCAACAGACAATTTATATGACGAAATATTTCATATTAAAAAAAAAAATAATAATAATAATGCAGTCATCTAATTTTTATAATGATTATATAAAATATGTAAAAAAATTATAATAAAATAAATATTAAATTTTAATTTTAAAAAAAACTTTGTTTCCTTTTTTTTAAAATTATAATTCAATTATTTTGGTATTTACATCAAATTTATAAACTAATACCAATTCAAAAATAAATGCTAATATCGAAAGCAACAGATAAATAATTTAATTATTATAATTTTAAAATCTATAATAACTAAATGGAATTATATATTTTTTTACTCTATAAAAGAAAAAAAAAATCAATTTTAATATCAATTTAAATAACATAAATAGAGTTAGATTTATAAATTTTGCTTGATTCGATTTAGAATGAACTCGTATGTGCTCTTTGTAAATGACTCTCAAGTATATACAATGAGCTCCCAATACGTTCCCATTTGAAGGTATTGTTTACATGCATTGCAGCGAACCCAGATATTCAATTTTATAGGCTCTGTTTCTCTCATTTTCGAGTTCCGATAAGCTCCAGTTCAAGGGCAGCACTTGCACATGTTTAAGTGCATTCAGATATCCAATTACATACTCCTCAGCTCCCCGATAGCTTGCAAGTAGTGTGCATAGATATATTGAAGTTACGGATGTAACAAACTCATAATAAACTTATATATCAGTACACTACCTATTACATACACTTGATACACTTGAAATTAGCCTGTATTTTAATAAATAAATATACTACTTGGTATACATAGAAAGGTAGAGCTAAAATTGACACTTTCATAAATAATAAACCTAAATTATTGAGATACAGTTATTCAAGGGCAGATAAATGAATAAACTTACATATAATGGTATGGAGATATAATGGATAGTGCTAGTATACCTATACTAGCATAGAGATATGTCATTAAAATCAAATTAAAATACCCATTAATCAAGTTTTATAGCAGCCCAAATTAGCCCCTTAGTATTTTTATACAGATTGAGATAAGTAAATACGTATTAATTTATACCTGAAAGCAAGTACCTCACTTACCCAGCGAACGATATAATCCAGAATTCCCTCTAGTTCATTGCGCTCAATTAAAATGAATTGCAAACACAATAAACAAAACCAAAACACATTAATTTGGATATACATATAATAATATATATTTATATATATTGCTCCATTTTGGTTGAAATTTGAGTTAATTGAAGACAGAATATTTCCTTAAGATTAGTTACTGGTTAGACTGGTTACAAATCAGGGGAAGTATACACGAGTTTATCAACATAGAGTAATGTGATTTTGACTTTTTCCTCAAATTGTTCGTAAATATAACTAAATTTAGACAATTTATATGTAGTTACGATGATGATGTGCTAGATAGATAGATAGGTAAATACAAGACAATTATATTGAGAAGTACATTTAAGTTAAGTCGAACTTGGACTTGGACATAAAATCAATTCAAAATTTAATTATATAGTCTAATTCTTGGCTAATTTCAAGTGTAAATTTCGTTAATAGACATTATAAACATTGAAAATGTTAGGTTTGTTGTTTTTACTGTTGTTGTTTTTGGTAAAATTGTGCAATTGTTTATATATTTTGCTTAAGACTAAAAGTTTTGACTAAGTATGGATTAACTACGTTAATTACTTTATATGGTAAGTATCATCGTATGCTGTCAGCGCTAGATCAATAAATTGTTAGCATTGCATTGGAATATAAAAAGTAAAGAAATGTTTTCTTGAACTAGAATTGGAGTCAAAGTATTAAAATAAAAATGGAAGAGAAAAACAAATACTTTTTTATTGCTCGATAGAATGTTGAATAGATTTTGATTAATTTATGCGCTCTACATTGTATATATTTTTTATATATCCGGCTTGCAAAACCGTTGACTATTGTTACTCCAGATCAGACTTAGAAACTAGTATATATGGGCCAAGAAATATTTGCAATTTGTTTGAATTCGATTAATTCGACTTTGAGATTTTGATTAAATATGTTTTTGTATGCGCTACTGAAGCATTCAGCTTCACTTTTTCTCGCAGTTCAATAGATCAGCTGTTCCTTGTTCATTCGTTCCATTCTCATCCGTTTCCTGTGGCACGGCGTAGCGAATCTGCGTGTTCGAGCTTTCACTGTAGAGCGTCTCTGTAGTTGTTGTTCAAATGAAGCATGTATAGGGGGCACGGAATTTAGGGGGGGAAACGATAACAAAAGAATAAATTTACAAATTGAGTATATTTGTGAAACCCTTGGGTGTGGCTTAAGGCTAGAAGTAATTTGTTTCCAGAATAAAAATGCAAAACTACTTAATGAAAGTGAATAAAGGCTTATTGCATATTAAAAAATATCATTTAAATTATATATTATCAACTTAGTTGCTAAGCACAAATTTAATAATTTGTCAATATTCTTATAATTAATATGTCATATATATGTATAGAGTTGGTTTATCAATTCAAAAAGTTTTTAATGAATAAAATCAAACAACAGAGCAAACATACATACTTAATATTGATATATGAATAGATATTGTTATATGATACTTATCAGAAATTTCAATATATTTTTTTATATAAATATGGCGTGCAGTTCAAACATTTTAATTAAAGGAATAAAATGTCATTTGCAAGGCGCTGGGGCTCAAGATCTGGACAGAAGGGACAATCGGAACGAATCAGAGAGGTAAACAAGGCTCTTAGGATGTATGTATATAGATATGGTTAATCGTATATATTTGACTATATGATGTGTATAAGTTCTTCAAAAAGTAAATTCTTATTCTCGAAGCAGACAATTGGAATTATTTGACTTCGTATTATATACATCTTAGCAAGTTAATTGATCTATAAGCTATCGGACATTGTAAAAGGCATTTTTGCTCTTACCCAACGCCTTGCAGTTCTTAAGCTTATAGAGAAAATTTGTCTAACTACTTTAAAAATGGAATAAAAGAAAGAGATTTGAATAAAATGCCACTCAGCCATTCAATTTTTTTTAGCTTTGCTTTCGATTTTCATTTTGTTTTAACAGTTCTTTTTTTTTAACAATTTAGTTTTTATGTGTCGGATTCAGTGGAATCATCACTACCGGGCGGTATGGTCGGTGTCTCGTAATCGTAATAGACCGGGTAACGCGGTTTAAAGGGCTCACGCTCACTTGTTACGTCGCCCTGAGCGGACAAAATGCTGCTCATGCTAACATTTGTCAGGAATTCGATATCATCGCTAAACTTTTCGCTCAGAGCCATGGCATCTTCGTACGAGGGCGGCACTAGAAAATGGAAGAAAACATATGAATTAGAAATGGCTATGTAAAGTAAATGAGAATTATGGCAATTTATAAATATCTATTGTGTGTATTTGGTATAGATTGTATTAATTTGAACAGATAGAAAGCACTCTAATCAATTCATTGATTGGAGTGTTTTCTTTATATCCTTATAAGCTATTCTTTTGCTGTTTAATACTTTATGACATACAATAGGCTGTTAAGGCTAAGTCTAGAGCAGAATTATTCTTATTGCCTAACTAGTTAGTTTTAAATATCCTTATTCTAAAATATCTCAAACATTTTATACATATTAATTTTAACTTATTAGCTAATCTTTCATATGAACAAGAAAGAGTTCCTTGTAAATGTCAATATTACAATAAAATGTAATTCTTTTGTACGCCATTCAAATGGAGTTCCTTATAAAAGGTATATACTGTAAAGAAATAAACCTTCACTATTCTGGCTAGGTATAGAGGTGCATCCAGCTAATATCTAAATCAATATAAAATTGAATTTTTTATACTCCATGTTATCACAGTATCTTTGGATAGAAACATAAATATATAACTTAGCTTTACATTTTCTTACTCATGGGTATATAATCTGGGGGACTATCGCTATCGCTGGTCACTAATATCGCTGGCATGGTGGCCATTGGCCTCAGGTCGGCAGTCGTTGGCATTGTTGAGGGACTCGATTGGGCCGGCAGTATCGCACCCGATCGCTGCAGGGCATGTGTTGCCTGATTGTTGTTGTTGTTGTTACTGTTGCTGTTGCTGTTGCTACTATTGTTGCTGCTGCTCAGTAGGCTGCCACGTTGCGGTGGTCGGTGCGGCCTTTGGTTCTGCCGCGTTGACATTTGAAAGTGTTGACTAACTACTTGATGCTGTTGCTGCTGGCGATTGAAACGGAGCAGCGCATCGGGTCCATCCATGATGGGTATGCTGCCGATGGTAAGCGGAATTTTGAGTTTCAGCTTCCAATGGAACTCGGTCGGATTCACAATGATCTTAATCGAATAGTTAACGCTAATGGGGCAGGTCGGCTTCACCGACGTCGGCGGTATCGAGGGCAGATCCAAATATCCCCTGTACACCTTGCGTGACCAGCGCAACACGTTGCCGAACTGCTTTAAGGCTATCAGGTGTTTGTCATAGCGATACTCATGCTGCGGATCGTGCGACTCGTAGCTAACCTCCTGCTTCAGCTTCACCTCGCACTCGGTTATATCGATCGACGATTCGTTGTTGATGTACAGAACAAAATGGATCTTCTGGCCGGGCGCATAGCCGCAGTAGGGGGTCGAGAACTTGACGGTGAGCGGCCCCGTTGGGCAGCAAAAGCTCCAGAAGCGCTTGCGATCGAGTATCTCCAGAGGTACCTGAAACCACACATTAGACAAATATCTGCATATTTGATATATAAGGAACTCGCACTTTGTAGATGGCATCGGCGTTCAGGTCCAATGGTTGTATCACGGTAAATGGCAGCTTGAACACTTTCGGGTAGCGACCCGATCGCTCGATCGTCGTTATGATCTCATAGTGTATTTGACCATACTTGCCGTCAAAGGATGTGGGCAGATTATCGGGCAGTATGACGTGAAACGTGTACGAGTATTCGCCGGCCAGCCAATCGATGCACGAGTTGCCCGCACAGGAGCCAAGGACATACGATCGCGATGACAGATAAGATCGATAGGCACGACACATGGCACGTTCGCTGTCCCGCGGATATCCCTTTTTTATCCAGCGTATCTTGGCATAACCGCTGACGGTGACATGAATGCCTATAAGAGAAGTAGACATAGAAAGAGAGAAAGAGAGTTCGTGAGAAAGAGAGGGTGAAAGAGATAGACAAAGGAGAATGACTTAGCTGATCAGCGAATGAATATGATAATGATTAAATTATGTTGATAGTAATACTTTAAGTAGTAGATAATAGTTTTTATATCATTTGGATGGACTATCTATCTAATATCTGCATCATATAAAAGAAAGTCCTACTCAACTTTCATATTTGTGTACAACTTGTTTCGTACTTAATAGATTTGAAATTCTCCTAAATTAAGTTTTCTATTTCCTGTCTATTTCCCCCTTTGCGTCACTCTCTCTCTCTCTCTATCTCTCGCTTGCTGTTCAACTTTTCAGTAAACTAATCAAGTGAAATGTCAGACGAAAAAAACTTATTACCACAAAATTAAAATGCACACGGACAACTTTATCGTCATCATCTACAATGACAACAACAAACATGACGATGACAACAGCAAAAGCGACAACTACAACAACAACAACAACAACGGCAACAAATGAATTGCACTTACCACGCCTTTAACGAGTTCATGGATAAATAAAAAATGGCGGCATGCCAAAACAGACGCCAAACACAAACCGACGACAGCAACAAAAACAAGAAAATAAGAGCGAAAGAGCAAGACGGACTGACAGGCAGAGTGAGAGGAGAAGGAACAGAGTGAGAGAGTGCAAGGCAAACAACCAACTGTGCAGCAGGCAAATAACGGTAACGAGCTGCTGGTCAACTCAGCGGGGACAGCAACAACAACGAAAACAACAACAACAACAGCAACAACTATTAATTGCACAGCACATTCAAAATGGCGACATTTATTTACGAGATAAAGTTTGATGTTTAATAAGGACAACAGCGCGTGTCCTTCGGCAATTGAAATGTGTGTGTTTCGGTGCAAATTTAATGTGTGAGTAATAAACATATTACTCATACTCTGTATGACTCATGTGTGTGTGTGTGCGTGTGTCCGCGACTATTAGGTTAGGTTAGGGTATACACAAGTTAATTTACCTTTAATGCGCTTGGTCGCATCGACGCTGAGATCAACAACGCCAGATAGTTCCTGTCCGGCATAGTAGACACCTTGTGGATTATTATCAAATGATATAAGGCACTCAATGGGCATATATTGCTATATATGTAGTTTGCGTGTGTGTTGGTGTGTGTCTGTACGTGTGTATGTTTCTGTGTGTGTTTTGTTGTTGTTGTTTTGTACTGTGCTAAAAGCAGGCCACAGTTGTAAAATATCACGTTCGTTTTTGGGTATGTTATAATTAAATTGTTAAATATTTAGTTGCCTATCAAGCCATTTGCTTTGCTTCGTTTTTGTTTTTGCTGCTGCACTGCATTTTTTCACTTCTGCCCCGCCGCATACACACATGCAACCGATGTCTGCAACGCTTTTTTAACTACTGCCAGCAACAGCAACAACAACACAACAATGGCCACGAAAAAATGTAGAATGCTTTTACGAGCGACCTCAAAAGAATTGTTTTCTCGCAAAGCTTTCGTCTTAACCCACTTTTTTGTTGCAGAAATTCGCAGAGCGTTTTTACGCACAATCACTTCAAGCGCGTTACTATAAATAACTGTTATTTCAGCTTTTTCGTATTCAACTTAGTTTTGTATTATTAATCTCTAATCGTGTGTATGTGCCTGTGCGTGTGAATGTGAATGTGTCACTGTCTGTGCGTCTATGTGTGTGTGTATGTGTTTGCCCCGCTTTAGCCTTTCTCTATATTTTCTCTCTTGCGCTCCGCACTCTATGCGCTATGCTTTCACACACGTCCAGCAGCCGTTCGTGTTGAACTTGTTCTGTGGGCTCGTTCCGCTCGCTTTCGCTATTCAAGCAGCAGCCAGGATAGAAACAGTAAACGGTGTAAGTCACGAAAGCTAAAAAAAACAACAACCAAACATCGCTCTCGCTCTTTATGTCGTAAGCTCTCACACACACATGCGCTCTCTGTGCTGCTTTTTCTTCACAATCTGGTGGCTTATTTTGAAGTTTGTATTTGAGTTTCTTTTCTAATATTTAAATTAAATGAATAAATATATTTATATATTTCAATGAAGTATACATTAATGGCATACTTTTGGGCTTAAATGAGCGCTGCATTTCATTTACACAACAGTTTCTTTCGGTATTTTTATGGTATATTTTAAGCAATATTTTAAACAAACGTCAACGTGCTGGCAACGCTGCGCATATAAACAGCTGTTCCACTTATCTCTAGATTGCGGTCAATCATAAACAAAGCACTTCGGTGTACAATTTTTAATTTGACCTTTGACAAGTACGTTAATGTTACCGTATCTAAGACTAACGTCACTTAAATATTACACAATTCCCTTCCAACTGCAGTGAGACTTTTGCAAATTGTGCGTAAGATGAGCCAACCAGCTTCTATAGAACAACTTTCAGGTGAGATTTCGATTGTTCCAACTGCAATTTTTTATAAAATTTATTTGGTAACCATTTCAGCGCTACGCTTGAAATACCATGAGCGCAAGGATGCCTTTCTGGAGGAGAACATTAAGATAAAAGATCCATTTGTCATATTTCGTGACTGGCTAAACGATGCTCTCAATACAAAGGAGATCCTCGAGCCAAATGCTGCAGCCTTGGCCACGGTTAACGCTGAGGGCAAGCCCTCCAATCGCTTTGTCCTGGTTAAGGAAGCCACCACCGAGGGCTTCACCTTCTTCACCAACTATGGCAGTCGCAAAGCCGAGGATATTGCCTGTAATGCCAATGTGGCCATCGCCATTTACTGGCTCCCCCTGCGTCGCAGCATTCGCATCGAAGGCGTCGCTGAAAAGATCTCCAGGGATGCATCCCTGAAATACTTCCACGAGCGTCCACGCGCTAGTCAAATCGGAGCCGCTGCCAGTCCGCAGAGCCAACGCATACGCTCGCGCAGCTATCTGGACGAGGTGGAAGCGGAGATCAAGGCCAAGCTGGGCGAGAGTGGCCAGGTACCGCTGCCCAATTGGGGTGGCTACCTGGTACGCCCATCGCTCATCGAGTTCTGGCAGGGACAAACGGATCGCCTGCACGATCGCATACGCTTCCGACGTGGCCCTGGAGTTCTCGACGAGGTGGACGGAGAGCTCATTCATAAAGGCGAGAATGATTGGGTCTATGAGCGATTAGCACCTTAAAGAAAGACAAAGAAAGGGCGAGAGACAGCTAAAAGTTAAATGCTGCGCATTTGTTATGTCTTCCAAAATGCTTGATAATTTGTCCGAAATAAAACTGTGTAAAATATCATAGATCAGATGTTTTATGTAGATGATTAAACAAATAATTGAAATGAATAGTAATATAGAAAATGGTTAAAAAAGATGAATTGTAAACAAAAGTTAAAAGTTATGAAAAACCTAAGCGATCGAATTATTAAATTAGCATATATTATAAAAATATTTAAAATGGATAATAAATAGAGAAACTTAAAATGTGCATTTCAAACTAAAGCCAGAAAGTAAAGGTAAAGAAAACAAATCACAAGTTTGAATGGGTTCTTCAGATCCGATATTTCTTTACACTTATGTAAATAATCATATTTGAAATTGTAACTCGAATATGTATTCACTTAGATATCCCCATAAATAACAAAACTTTTAACTAATACCACAATTACACAAGTTATATGTATTCTTCTATATTATTATGACGATAATCTCGATATCTAATGGAGTTCAGATAACAACTCTTTCTACTATGGAGATAATCTCGACTCCCAAACTTCTTCAATTTAAGTCAATTGATATTGCTTTTGCTTTCAGGTCAGCTTTCAAAATTGTATTTGAAATAAAATTAAAAAAATTAAAAACCTATGGGGCACGTAGTTCTCGTGAGTACTACGAATGAGGTTGGGAGGGGCTTTGAGACAGAGGCTCCGGGGTGTCGCAGTTGCGCGGCTTTTGCTGTCACCCCGTGGCCGTAGGGAGTGTGTGATGCGGAATGTAGCCATAGCGGAACTTGCAGCTCAGCCGGACAGTTGGCACAACAGGATTGCCATCCGGGAGCCGTATCTGATACTGCATCACTGGCTGTCGATCGCCATGGACATGGAGCCGCAGAGCAAGGCGCGTGTGGCCTGTTTGGCCACGGTGGACGAGGCGGGCCAGCCGGTCACGCGAATGACCAGCGTCGAGCAGATTAACGCCTCTGGGCTGACGTTCTACACGGCGCTGGGCAGTCGCCTGGCAGGCGAGATCCACGCCAATCCACATGTCTCCTTGCAGATGTATTGGCCACACCTGGAGCGCAGTGTGCACATTGCCGGGACTGTGAGTCCGGTGTCCGCCTTGCAGGCGCAGCTGCAGTTCGCGCGCTATCCGCGTGAAGTGCAGCTCAGCATGCACGGCATACAAACTAGGAAACGCAGTCTGCTGGGCAAGATCAAGAAGTGTCTCTCTCTGATCCTCAGCGAGCAGCGGCTGCCTAAAGTGCCTGTGCCCCCCAACTGGGGCGGTTTCCTCTTAAGTCCCACTCTGTATGAGTTCTGTCGCACCTGCCCCAAGACGCAGGGCAGGCATTGTATGCGGTTTCGGCGATGTCTTACGCTGCCACGCGTAAGTCGATGGAGTTCTGGTACAGTACTCTCCGAAAACTAATTGATTTCCATTGACTTAGGGCATGCGACGTGAAACTCTCAAAGCGGATCGTTATGACTGGGTGTTCGACAGCAGCGTTCAGGATTCCTGAGAAATACGATGAGAAATTCTATGTGCAGACATTAAAAACGTAATATTAATATTTAATTTATGTGAGGTTATATTTAATATCGTGAATTGCAAATAACGGCCGCAACAAATGAAAAGCAAACAAGGTTAGTTTAAAATTTAATAAGCATACAACACACATATGGCTCCCACACCCGCACACATGCATAGAGGTTTTCTCGTGTAACTGCAGCCAAGCGAAAAGAGTAATGCCCCACGGGATGTGCATGTCTCAAAACACACCAGCAACAACAAAAACAACACAATGACAACACAGAGCATAGGCAAGTCGACAGCAAAGTAAATAACGAAAGCCCATGCGAAGCGCAACACCGGAAAAAAGAACAACAGGCGCAGAAAGCTTAACCCATAACTGTCTGCCTAGCGGCTTGTGACTTTTTGTGTAGGCAAACCGCACCGCCGCTGCTTTGTTCACTCGGTACCTGCCTCCTTCATGTGCGCTCTTCTGTTTACTTTGTTGTCATTTACGTTTTGCATACTCTTCGGCTTGCGCATTTTTGTTTTGCTCGCTTCATTTGCCTGACTAGAAGCTTTGCTTCGCTTAGCGGCCGCCTTCTAGAGCTTTTACACACTCACAATGTGTGAGCAAGAGAGCAGGTATGTGAGAGCGAATATTCAACTGGGGCTGGGGCCTGTGCTACTGTGCGAAAGTTGCGGCAAAAGCAGAGAGCACAAAAACTTGTTGGTTGAAGGCTATTGTGCTCTCATTGTGTAGGGTTGCCAGTTAATCTTAATATGTGGATTCAATATTGCTTAGAAAGTGTAGCATACTATTTCTGGCATTTATTAAATTTAAAAAATATAAGACTAAGTGATATTAGAGGTTTATGCAGTTGTTTAGCCTGAGCTCACTTCAGACCGTTTAAATACAGCATGTACTGATGTACTATCACCAATGAATTTCGATCTATAAATATACTCATTGGAAGCTCGACAACCCTCTAAGGATAACGGCATCCGGTGCCCGTACTAGCAAGCTTAAGTCTATGCGGCGTTCGTCGGCCGCCAGCAGTGAGGGTTGCGGTCTCGTTCAGTACGCCGCGCGGCTCAGGCTCAGCACGCTATTCGCAGCTCGTAGTGAAGTCAGCCAGCGGAATATAACCCAGCTCCAAAACGATAATTCTAGTGTAGCACAAAATTCAACAATAATTTCCAGCGGCGGCATAACCAACTCCGTTTTATTTTTTGTACAATTATTCAATAAAGAAACTAAAAAGTATTCAATTTGTATAACATTGAAATATAGGTATGAACTATTTTTTGTGTGCGAACGTTTTTGCTAGTGTTTTTTCTAAGTGTAGATTAATGAGTGTGCGTTAGATTAATGGCTTTCCAATTAAAATAAAAATAGTTAGTGTTGCTTAATTAAATATATATATAATATACAATATAGTATATATACCACATATACGTACATATAATTAAATGTGCAAATATTTTTGCTAATTTCATCGTAAATGTATACACTTTAGTCTATAATTAATAAAGCTTATTATTGAAATTAACGTATTCTCAAAGCAGAGCAGCCGCACAACAACTGTCAAAAAGTAACGGAAGGCGTGCCTGTGTGCGTGTATGTTGTGTATGCTCGTGTAGAGATGTATGTGTGTGTGAGTTGCTCTAACAAACTGTGTATATGTGTGTGAGTGGACTTTTATATAAGCAACGCAGCATGGAAAGCGGTGGCAGCGTCTGCAGCAGCGACGGCGGCGACAGCAGCAGCTCAAACGGCCACCTGCGGCTACTTGACGGATACCCCACAAAGGGTTCTACTTTTATATAACTGTAAAGAGCTCCGCAACGTGACAGCTAAAACGTTGGACGTAAAACGTGGAAACGTGCAACGCGAAACTTGCCTCGCAGCACCAACAGCAGCAATAATAACATCAACAACAACAACAACCTAAACAACAGCAGCAACAACTACAAAGCTAAAGTTAAACGACAACCCTGAACAATGGCTAGCTTAAAACCCAATACGCTGCACGTGGACAACTTGAGTCCGCGACAGCGCAGTTTGAGCAGCGGACTGAGCAGCGCCTGCAGCTCGGGCAGCGTATCCCCCGTGCCCATCATACCGATCATATCGATAAGTCGCGATGGCGAGGAGTCCGAGACGGAATCCGAAATTGAGACGGAGCCGGCGCGCATATTTCATCGACGCATGTCCACCCATAGCAAGCGCAACACCAATCTGGTGAGTGTTCCATTAAGGTCTTCTTCCTCTTCTCCTTCTATTGCTCCTCCTGCCACTTCTCGTTGTTGATTATCCTTTGCGCTGCAGTCGAAGCAGCACGTCAGCGCTCAAGTTTCTGGAGCGGAAGTTACATGCCCTGCCATGCAGACGCACTCTGACGTACATGTATATGAACTAGATGAGAAGTGTCAGAGCTCTGTTGGCGAGGGGGCCAGGAGTGGCGGGGCGGCTAACGCTACATTGGAGTGTTTGTGCCTGTGTTTGTGCTCCAGCTAAAGGTCAGCTCACAGTTGTTGAGTTCAAGTGTTTAGTAAATATTTTAATGGCCGCAAAAGCAAACGTGCCTTGCCAGTTAGGGTATACACTCTGCATCAATTGCACTGTCAACGATAAAAAAAATATAGTCGACTTAGCTGCACACAAACTTAAAACAAAATTAAGCTCAGCTAATGCTAAATTAAAGGCGGAGCATTCATTCTATACCCATGAATTTCTAGCTGAGTGTATTCAGCTTTTTCGTTTATTCTCTCGTCCGTCTTTCTATAAAGATTTAACATTTTTGGACATGTGTATGAACAGCTACAACTTCTTGTGGATAGGAGAAAAAATCCAGGAATTGTTGGTGATCTTGTTGGCGAACATTCTGTATGATAATTTTTTAAAATATAAAATAAATAATTATTTTTATAAATATGTATAAATATTTTGTTTAAAATTAATAAATAATAACAACTATTATTACTATTTTTTTTACTCCATAAAATTGATCTCTCTTTTCGTTTTATTAGCTCGTCCTTTGAATAATATTCATCATTTGATGACCAGAGGCATTGTATATATGTAAATATGTGAATTTTCCAAACTTAAATATCTCAAAAGTGCCGCAATAAAATTATAATTTTAATTACACTTTTCTAATTGTTTTTCGTGAATTGCTTTGCTCATGAATTTTACTCAAATTACACTTTTTCACATGGTTTCGGCGCCAAGCCCCGTAAAAAAAAAAGAAAATCGTGGAAATTAATTTTGTGCGTCCAGAGAAACCGGACTTTTAAATCTGGCGTTTACATATTTTAATTAAAAGTTGGCATAGTTGCAAAGTAAAAAACCGTAAAGTAAAGACGAAAAAATACGAAAACCTCAAAATGCAACAGGGCGGCATTCGAAACCAAGCGAGCGTCTTAATTAAGTTGTGCCTGTTGCCCATAAAATATATACATATATACATACACTCGCATATATATATTTAGTATATATTCGTTTTTCAGTCCCTTATTCATTGCCCTTCGCGCTGGGGGCTCAGTCTCCGGTTCAGGCCAGCGCGTTGTATGAATAATATGACCATTTTGTGTTAATCATACGCATCGTTGCACCCGCCAAAGCGGACCAAGGGTTGCTTCTATTAACCCAGTTGCTATTGAAAATATTTATAGCTCGACTTGAACTGAGCCGCAGAGTAATAGATATATATCTATAATTATTAATTGGTCTACATGCTCTATTCATAGCAGCATATTGAAAACTGTCCTACTAGCTCCAACAATCATATATTTTTCTTGGTTTTCCAACGCAATTTATATCGAGATCGAGCGCATTTATCGTTCGCCTGCAAAACATTGTATGTTATTTATTTGTTTTCATTTTCATTTTCTCAACTTTTCTTTTCTTTCACTTTTTTTTGTAGCCACAAAACACATTAGTCTGATTGTGACAAGCTGCAGTCAAGTGCTCAGCCATAAGCGGGAGAAACGCTGGCTGACGGATGGCATGGGGTCGCGTGGCATATGAGGGCTTTACATATGTCAAATCAGAAAACAATAGGTAACGCTCAACAAAAGCTCCTTAATGCCAGTTGGTCGCGAAGTCGACGGCACAGAAGAAAACTCATGGGACGGGATCTATGACATACACACATACTTACATACATGCCGTGTCAATATATATAGATATGAAACTAGAATGTCGGCTGTTACCGACGGCAGAATACGCATTCACTACACAAATTCTGCAGGAGGATTAATTCTGCTAGGGATTAAAAGCATCTGAAGACGTATATATGTTTCAGAGTCAATAATGCGAATAGACGGACGTACGGACCGCAAGACGTTATACTCATTTCATTTTCGTGAATGAGTATACGTATGTAGGTATTTAGCTGTGTGTGTGTGTGTATGTAAAGCAATGACAATAGACATTAATTGTGTTCGTAGTTTCCTAGGTGGTGGAAATTAACTTCACAAAGGCTTTATTCACATGCTCTACAACAGCATATATAAATAGGGTAATTCCTTTCAAGTTGTTTTTTGTTTGTTTTTAGAAATGAGTGTATAAGAACTTAAGCGAGAGAAATCCAAATAAAAATTTAAAAAATTTAAGTTTACTCATATACTTATATTAAAGTTAATTATTAAAAGTTTGAGTTTTTCAGTTGCCTTAAATAAATAGTTCTTATTTGACATACCCATCTGGCAACCCTATAATGGAACTATTATTGTCGTCAGCTTACAAAAATTATAAATTATTAATAATATTAATAATATTATGGTAAAAATAAATTGATATAATGAAAAAAAAAAAAAAACAATGATATAATCAAAATTTGTATACACCATTTTATATTTCTTTATTTGAAAAAATCAAAGTTCAAATAAAAATTAAAATCTTCTTTTTATTTAGGAATATAAAAAATGGAATTTTCATTTTCTTTTCTTTTCTTTTTTCAATGCATTTATTATTTGGTTGAGTACTCTATGAATATACACCAGCCTCAATAGGCCGAATACATACTATATACTCCAGCTTAAAAGAAGCTCATTTTCTATACATACATAGATAAGAAAGCAATGTATCAAAAGCCCCACGGCAGAAAGTTTCGCTTAAACTGTTTTGGTATTTATTCAAAATGTTCCTTTTGTGCCTTCGCATTTTTGATGCTGCATAGCCAAAGGCAACATCATTTATAAGTATCATCATATTTTGGGGCTAGCTTTAATAATGAATAAATTGTTTTCTAAAAGTTTCCATTGATACTTAATAAATTACCAGCATCTAGGTAGACAAAAGCCTGCGCTGAATTTTAACTCAACAATGGTGCACTCTTTCTCTTCTTAGTCCTCTTTTGGGCCGAGCATTTAGGCAACGCAAAAAAGAGAGGGAAAACAACAACAGCAACAAAAGACAGCAGTAGCTCATTCAGCTGTTTTGTTATTGTTTGTGCGGCACACAGTCTCTGCCACTTGTGGACTTGCCGCAGTATCTTCAAAACAAGACACACAAGACTCTCAGACACACTACCAAGATATATGCTATGTATATACATATAGATATATATATGGGTGTGCATGTGTGTGTTGTATGGGAAACTTTGGCGCCGTCTAAAATATTTACGACTATTTACACAGTCAATTGGCTGCTGTTGAGCCTCACGTGACTGCAAAAAGCAATTTCATATATATATTTATATATACGTATATATCTACAGTTTCGTCTCAGATGTAATTTAATGTTGTGCTTTGTGCTCGACGTTCGTAAATAAAGTAAAAGTCCCGGGAAAGTCGAATACAATAAATAACGCAGCAAAGCGTGAGTTGAAATAATCAAAGCAAGCCGCAAAGTCGACTGAAAAGCTTACGTTATGTTTACGTTATCTGTATGTGTGTGGGTGTGTAAAAAAAAAAAACACCAGTTCATTGCGGCCGTATATATATATAGCTGCGTATCTGTATCTATCTCTGTGTGTCGATGGCGTGGATCGACGTTGTTGTTTTTTTTTTTTTTTTTTTTTTTTTTTTTTTTTTTTGTAACTTAAAATCAATAACCGGCTAACGAAAATTTCAAATACGTTTATCATCATAAGGCTCGTTGCCCCGATGATGGTAGTTGTTGTTGCTGTTGTTCACTCTGTTGGCAACTTGGCGTATACGTGATATGCTGCCTGATTTGCCACATGATAGGCATTGTGTGCGCTTGTGTGTGTGTGTGTGTGTGTGTGTGTGTGGCCAATGAAAATAATGATTGATTGATGTGAGCTGATCTGAAATGAAAGCTGGAAAACTTTGACTTTTAGTTAAACTAAACAAGGGGCACAGATAAGCAAAGGCAGAACGAACTCGGACAGCGAGAAGCCAGAAGGTTTACATTAATACCAAGTTTTCAATTCTGGCCACAGAAGGCCGTCGGCCTCGAAGTTCATTCAACCCTGCAATGAGTGAGCGCTGTTGACATCCGGCCATCTGATAGAGGAGCATAATAATTGAAATTCATATTTTTATTATTAAGCAGAGCAATATATCAACAAAATTGGATTAATAAATATTGAATGCCATGAGGCTTTAAGCAATATTCCATTAAAGATAACATTTTAAGGGTCGAATGTTTGATTCAATGCCAACAGCTCTGAATTGTCTGCCATAAATGGTTCATGTATAAAAGTATACGAAATAAGAATTTTATGTGTCGTCAATTTAGTAGATTGTAAAATATAAAACATTTTTGGTTCTTTAGGGCGAACAAGCATTCCAAGCATCAAACAACAAAAGCGAACAAAGTTGGTCTATGTTAAAGAGAATAAAGAAAATGAAACTTTGTTGCTGCAATCATTGTCAGCTACAGCAGAAAAAAAGTTTGTTAAGAGTTTAATTCAGCACATTTTCATGGAAACTACTAAACTGTATTATGTTATCCTTGAGTGTTCCCCAAAATACTTAAAAATTTGATTGAAATTTATATTTTACCAATATCGAAAAAAGAGGTAAAATCTATTTTAAAATTGTTGCAGAGCTCTAAAATCTATTCAAGTAACTAATCAAAACTATTTTGTGAACTTAAGATCCATTTATGAAAAGTGTGCTTTGCAATGCACCCGACTGTACGTATACTTAATATTTTTATTATTTCTATCGATTGGTAAATTTTATATGAAGTATTTAGATCAGCACACTTATATATATATATCAAATTTAATTATATTAAATTTTAATTATTTTAATTATTGATTGAACTATACTATATTTTTAAGGATATATCATCATCAGACTAGCGTTTTTGTCTATTTGCTTCAGGTTTAATTAGATGCAAACAAGTTAGACTTTAAATTAATTAATTAAACTAAGCAAAAATATATATATACATATTTATGCCTCACGCGTGTAAATCGTAATAAAATAAATTGATTAAAATAATTATAATAGTGATAAAAATAATGAATAATAGTAAATAATAATAATAATAATATTAAATTAATATTAAAAACAAAATAAATAATACAATAAAAAACAAACTAACTAACTAAAGATAAAATTCAAAATACATTTGGGCATCAAGGCAAAAGGCCATAAGCTGATTTCAATCAAAAATACCAAATCAATTTTTTTTACCTCGCTATAAACACGTCTTGTGTGACTATGACCTTAGAACAGTCTAGAGAAAACACGCAAGCTGCACGAATATAACCTGCTGTTATTTTACCCTTTTTTATTTTCATATAAATATAATGGGGTGTAATAGGTGTGACGGTAGTATGTTGGTGTATGTGTGAGGTAGGAAGAAGTGTGACAGCCCCATACAATATATTCCTGATCCAAACGGTGAGTTGAGTCGATTTAGCTTTGTTCCTCTGTCTTTCTGCATTGATGGCAGAACTTAATAGAGGTAGGTACTGGTTTATTTAAGACTTTAAACTCCAAAATACCAATTAAAAAAACCTGTCTAAAAAAAAAAAAAAATAATAAAATAAAAACACTTATTAGGGAGGAACGTAAAGTGTTCATATGAGCTACTGCTTTATATATATAAAATTCCGCTTTGTTGCGAATAGAAAATAACTATGTAGTCTACATACATATATATTATAGTTAGAATAACATACTCCTTCAGGCATACCTGCTTATTGATCTCCTCTAAAAATACAATAATATATTGTATAATATATTATATATATTATGTTGTCTTACACCTAAACTTTTATATACTAATAATTTTTTTAGATTTCACAATCTCCGTCTTAGATTGGCAGTCGCTGTTGGTTAGTTAACGTCGCATTCTATTGATGACCTTTTATATTTGAACACCTTATTAACTTTAATATGTCTGCTGCTCCCTCTTTTATGAATTCTCAACAGGAGCACGGCATAAGCAGGAAACACTTTCAAAACATTGTTTGAAATTGCCTTGCATAATATGGCAAAGAAACATAAAGTTTTCTCATGGTCAAAGCACTTGGTGAAGCCACAAAGTAGAGCTGGGGAAAAAGTTGGCATGTCAAGGCCAGGCCAATAAATCAAATGCAGCTAAGCAAACATTTCCGTTTCCGCCTGGACTATTGCAAAAAGAAAGGGGTGTAGAGGGAAGCTGGGGAGGCGGATAAAGCGAACAAATTGTGTTTCAACTGCAATTGCACAAGTTTCCGCTTAGCCGGGGCCAAATTGCATTGCCTTCTTGACCGGGCTGTGCGTTGACGTTGTAGTTCAATTGCGTTTTGATTGCACAGCTGAAATTCTAATCAATTGATTTATTTGTCAACATAATTGAATGCGCTTATTGCGAAGCTGTGAAAGCTGTTTGTCCAGCGTTTATTCGCACTTTCACATTCTGCGCTCGAACACAAATTCCAAATAAAAACTCACTCAACGAGGTGTGTGTATGTGTGTGTGTGTGTATGTCCTCTTTGCCCCTTGTTTGCACAATTGATTGCCGGCCGCAGCCAGCTGCTTTTGTTATCCTGCAGTCAATGAATATTGACACAGCGCCAGCAATTGCATGGCAGGCTCCGTGACTCGTTACATGTCACTGCACTCGTTATCCGCCAATGGCCAATGACTTCCAGCTGCATTCTAATTGCCTGGCCAATTTAATAGACTATTTTTATTGCCAGCCACACTCACTTTGATTATCGTTTTCTTTATGGCTCTTCCTCCGCGCACTGCACAGTCGGCCATCATCAGAGAGGGCTATCTGATGAAGCACACTTGGTCCTTTCAACGCTGGCGCCGGCGCTACTTTCGTCTGAAGCGCAGTTATCTATATTATGCCAAAGATGCCAAGGTAAGTCAATAACACATTTATCATATATAATATATATTTAATTTACCGGAATTTTCTATACAAAAACATTGTTAGGCATTCGAAAGGGATATCAACAAATTTTGACTACCAATTTGTTAATGTATTTTATATTAAATACAAATTATTATAATAATTAATTTTAAACTAAATCCAATTTCTAAGTTATCTTGTTTTGGTGTCATTTATAAATTGTCATGCTAGGTTTACAAGGTAATTAGAAACTTGAAAGCGCTTTAAAACATATCTCTCATATAAATGCTACCTTCGGTAGAATTTGGTTTTGATTTCTAGCATTTGACGATCTGACTCTCACGAACAGAACTGAGCGTGAGAGCAGTCTTCAAGTTCTCATATACTTACACGTACTCTATTAATATTATTAGTTATCGTAATGGTCATATACTTTTGCTTAACCAATCGGACGGCGTAAAACAAGATCGCAAAGAACTATAAATTGAGTTTATTTTAATCAAAGTTATTTGCGAGGTATATTATAATTCCAACTTTCTTTTATTAATTCTCATTATTATTTTCTTTTTTTTTTGTCAATTTTCCGATTAGAGTATACAACTCTTGTTATCATACTACCATATGTATATTAATAGCATTTGCAGCTGAAGGAATACAATTTGCTTTGATAGTGTTTACTTTTGATCTTTATTCTTCTGAATTCGGCTTTTTATAACCAGAATCAGACTTATTTCACCCCTTAAATATTGTGTACCCTATCGCTGATTTTTTGAGACTCCACTATTGATTATTATCGCGGATCTTATAAAGCTCGTCTCTTATATATTCGCATCCCTTTGGCTGATAGGGTTATCTTTCTTCTGTCTATTTACATAGTTCGTACATGCGGCTTTTACCTCCTTCTATCCCATTATATGTTACACGTTGAGTGTGAAGAAGGTATATAAACGATCGATTTATACTTGATTATTAATATCTGAACAGCAGCTATACTTTTGTAAAGTTCAATCAAATCGATCGAATGATATCATCGTCAATTTATAATTAAGGTTAAAATTATCCTGCTGCATTCAAAACTATAATGAAATTTTTTATTTTTTTTTTATATATATAAAATATGCGTTAATTTAAATTATGATACTTAATTTTAAGCGTTACATATATTTTACTTCAAGTCGTATTACATTTTATAGTCAGAGGCCAAGTCCATGTGGCTCGCCTTGCGCCTGGTTGCGTTGGCAACAAAGTAGGTCAAAACACAACAATCGCTGCAACCTGCCTGGCAAATGTCCTTCGAAATATAAAGCAACTGTGTTAGCGTTTGCTCACTGCATAGAACAATAATCAAATTGCAGCATAGCACTCACATTAATTCCGCCTAATTGCCAATTGAACAGCTGCGCTGTGATACGCTGCGTATACGTAACGCAGCAACCGGATGCTGCACGGGAAATGGGCCAGAGGTCGGAGTACTTAAAATTCGTTATTTGTGGTACATTGCAATTTCCTGCCAATTAGGAAACGCTGCAGCAACAACAAAAAAGTAGAAGAAAAAACAACAAGCAGCGGGCACCGATTGGTACTACAAAGGCAATGAGAGTGAGGGAGACAGAGAGAGAGGGAGAGCGAGCTGACCTTTTGCATTTGCCAGCTGCGTTTTTATTGTACGCCTGAAATTGGCCCGTGTCTACAATTACGAAATGAAATTACCGCGACTTGAAAGCAAACAATGACAAAAGAGAGCGCGCCAGAAATTAGATTGTGGCTGGCTTGGCTGGCCTACGAACCGGCCATGACAGGTGACAGATGCTCTGGCAGGCAGCCAAATTGTCTCATAGCGTGCACCCACAGTGTGTATCGACAAGCGACGAACAACAAGATAATTCAATCAACAGGCCGCAACAGTTGCTGCTCCACTAAAAAATGTATCCACACAACAAAACACATTTTCATGGCATTAGGTTACCCTGGAATAACGCCTAATTATTAATTTGTTTGCCCAGGACATTAATCAACATAACGAAGCTAATTAGCAGACAAATCTACTTTTGTAATGACACCCAGTTGCCAGTTGCCAGTTGCCAGTTACCAATTGCCATTTGCCAGTGGAACGCAGTTAGGTACAAGTGTTCCCCAAATGGGGTCATCAACGCAGTTCCCAGGGCTTGGCGGTTTGGGTTGAGCAGGACATGGCCAGCTAATTGCGCTAGGATAACGTAGAGCACCAAATTTCAACAGTGACTGTCAGAGCCTCTAGAAACAGAAAACAAATTGAAACTTTTATTACAATAAAATGTAGATGAGTTATGTCAAAATTGCTAAATTTGTCGAGGTTTGAAATTTATATTAGAAGATTTAATTAAAAGTATTTTTTTTTTTCAACTAATAAAATCAAATGAAAATATATGTACATATATGTATTTTTTATAAACAAAAAATAAAATATGTTTAACAATATATAGGTTATATATAGGTTATATATATATATATATATATTTGTATAAAATAAAAAAAGAGATTAACTTATTTTTATTATTTATATTGATGAAAAATATATTTAAAATATATATACATATATAATATATACAAATTATTTATTTGAAAATATTGAACAGTGAACAGTGTATCATCATAAAAAATAAAAAATTGCATTGAATTTTCAATTAATAAAAATTATACCGAATATGATATGCAAATATGTTAAAAAAAAATACCCCTATCTCCATTATTATATCTAAAACATATATATAGGCTACTTAATATTTTCTTAAAAAACAAGTATTTAACAAATGTATTAGTGATGTTCATTCACGAATATTTTCTTCGACATATCAAAAACCAAACCAAATTGAAATAAATTTATTTAAATGTACATATTTCGTTTAGCTCCGCGAATTCTGGTTTCATTGATGAAATATAAATTATATACATTTCCCAACCGGTAACTGACAACACAATTCTTATCCTACAAGAATATCTCTTTAAATGACATTTCACCTTTCATGGGAATCGCCTGTGAATAATTTTAATTTGATTGCAACTGATAACAATGGCAAAGTTATTCTTGAAATTGCATTGGGCCGAAAATAGATGCGAGTGCTTATGTCAAACATTCGTGCGTCATTTGCTGAAGCGCTGTTTGTTCGACTGCGTGATGAAATTGCAACAAAAATATTGCGCATACGTCATGTCAGCAGAGCAGCTGACGTGGGCCAAGCTAAATGCGGATAACTGCTTTTGGCACTTATGCATGCACTCAAATGCTATATAGAGCATTGCCAAATTTAAAAATAAATCTTTGATTGAAGACAACGATCAAAGTCATACTAAATCTTATTATATGAAGCACACGATAGTAGAAGAGATTAACGGATAAGTTCAACTAAAGTTATTTGTTTCAACTAAGCTAACAGAGAGCCGCCTGCGAGTGTTTGGCTTTTTCATTCACCACTTGTCATTTGAGCAGGGCCTAACAGATAAAAGTACTTTCACGCTTGACAAATAGATCTGGGGCTATATTAAAAGGTTAATATTGTGTAGCAAATAGCAATTTGTAAAGCAGCGGCAGCAACAGTTGATGGCGATGACGGTGGCTAGGCACTTAGAAACTCATTAAACGTTGGCACGAAATTTTCAATTATAATTACGCATACGCCTCGTTGTGCCGAGTGGCTTAACTGCTCGGTAATTTGTTGCGTAGAGAGCCAAAACTGCACAAACAATGCCGAAATACGGGCAATAGTCGAGCCCTTCGCCTTCGACTTTGCCTTTGTTGTCGCCTTCGCCTTCTTATTTTTGCCCAAGCCTAAGCACCACGACCCACTTAAAGGCTAAGAAACAGAGCAAGAAGATAACGCTAACAACTCACAAGCGATGACAATGATGAGGTATGCCAGATCCCGTTCAAATGACGCCGATGGTAATGATGGCGTTTACCATCGTAAAAGCGCAAATTTTTGTTTGCATTCTTTTCGTCGTTCCTTTTTTGCACGTTGTTGTGCCTAAAGCTGCTGCCGCTGCTGCTTTTGCTTTTTGTTCTCCTCTTTCTCATGATATTCTTACTACTTGCTTCTGTTCTTCGCACGCGCCACGCGGTCGGAGCAGCTACAGCAACAGCAATATTTCCTTATTCACCACAGTTGTAAATCGTAGCGATACCCACCTAAGCGGCATTGACATGTGCTCGCTTCTATGCGAGTGTGTGTGTACACGTGTGTGTACGTTTTTGTTTTGACACGCAAAAGCTCCGCTTGGATGAGAAAGAGAGAGAGAGCGAGCGACAGGAATGTAAGCTTTCCAGCAGCGTTGCCAGACTTTGCAGTGCACGAGGCGAATTGAAAATAGATAAAAATAAATGAGAAAAGATTCATTTAAAATAATAAAGAAAACAAATTTTTATTATATAACTTACAAATTAATTAATATTATTTTATGTCCAATAATTAATGAACGATTGAAGCAATTAATTACTTTCGGTGGTTACAAAAATGTAAATATATTCAAAAATGGATTTACTTGAAGTTTTTTTGTGTTTTTTCTCTCTCTCTCACTCTCTCTCTCTATCTATCTCTCTCTCTCTGACTTTTTCATTCATTCATTAAATATGCTTTTAATTTAGACTTTCACAGAGTTTTTTTTATCAGTGTACGGCAGCTTAGTGGTGCAAGCTTTTTCGGCTACTTTGGCGCCACCCCGCTGCGCGTACCTGTAAATATTTGTGTCCTGCCAACACCCTTAGCCTACATTTCGGGGGGCAGCTGAGCCGCTACTCAGCCAGTCTGTCTGTGGTGAGTTTCGTTTGGCGGCCAATAAAAGCAACCGCCATGCCGAAGACGAGCTCAGTGCAAACTCAACGAAGCAACGTGGAACAACACAAATCAACTGGCAGCCAAACCAGGACTCAAAACAACAAAGCATAAAACATACAAACAATACAACCAAATAATACAAAAATATAATACAATATAAACCATAAACGAATCCTCAACACAATCATACATCCTGTATCCAATATCCAGTACCTATATAAAAAGCTTTCAAACCTTCAGTGAATCCTTCAGGACCCTTGTCAAACGACTCTAACTTCATGTGTGTGCCAAAATAAAAGTTTCATTGACTTTAAAGTTGACCGTTTATTGTGTGCAGGACACAAGCCCGTGGCCCTAAAAACTAACAAAAATCCAAATGTTTTATGCATCATAAAGTGAAGCAACAGCATAAATCGCTGGCTTAAAGTTATAGCCAGCCACAAATCCGATTTTTGTCATTTTTGGGGTAAGTTCCAAAGCCGTTACTCTTTTTATGCCAATTTAAGTTACTTGATTATGAAATGCTTAGCATTCCTTCAACTGTTTTGGGTAGAATTTGGGTCCAATGTCCTTAGACCCAAATTGCAGCCAAGGCTGACAAAATGAACTATGAAAGCGGCCCAAATTTTTGCGAACTTTTAATTGATTTATTAAGAAACTTGATCGGCCTCCTTCTACAAATGTCGCACTTAATCAATGTCCAGCTTGTGCTTTTAATATAAAATGCCTGTAACGAATAATTTGCTTAAATCGAAATCTTGTCAGCAATTTATTGCATTAAATGAGTGTTAAAATGTTAAGAGCCTACAATCAAATTTACTGGAAAGAAAAGATTTTGCAGCGTTGCCTGTATACATATTTGTATTACAAAAACTTTGCCGTCGGAATTGACCATTTACAAATGTAAAACATAAATAAATAAACGGTAATCATAGAGTGTGGAATATCGTAAAAGCATTTAATTGTATAAAAGTTTACAATAATTTAATAATATGTTTGTAGAATTAATAAAATATTTTTTGTGGAATAAAAAAAAAAAAAATTTTAATTGAAACATTGTGGCCAAATAATTTTTAAAGCTTCATATTGAAATTAAATTAAATAAATGAAATACCAAATAAATAAATGAATCAAATAAAAATATAAATAATGCTAAAAAAAATTGTTCAATGTCTTAAGTATGGGCATTTTTCCCAGAAAATTAGAACATTATTATCATGAAAACTCACCAAAAATTGGTGCGTTTAAATAACAAATAGTTAGGGTTTTCTCCCGCTACTTTTCTCACGAATTTTCTGGAGAAATGCCCATGTCAAATTTAAATCAAATGTCTAGAGACATCACTTACGGTATGAGAAAGTAGTTCTATGTCCATCAAAACTTGCTTAGAATTAAAAAGAAAAGAAATCAATATTATGTAATCCTCGAAAATATCTGTTTATATATGGTCATTTTCCAAAATATTCTAGTAGCATTGCATCCCCTTGGGGCTTAAAATGAGTATCAAAAATACTACGCGTATTTCGCGTATACATTTCTAAATTAGCTTTATACGCAGTTAAGTTCAACACAACTAATAGATGGAAGAAAAACGAAACTTTCAGGAGAATTACCGTCTCTATTAATGTAACTTGTTTCAAAAGTAATTGCATGAGAAGTTGATTAAACATAGTAGTTTAATAGAAGTGGAAATATACTCATATACAATTACTAAGAAAAATTAAATTGATAACTGAATAGGAAAATAAAATAAAGTAGTAAATAAATTACAGAAAGTCCTGTAATACTCAGGTACATCTATAGTCTAGCCAAGAAAAATGAGATAAAAGAAATTATTTGAATGATTCGCACATACTCAGCTATTATCCTAATAAATTGTGTCTGGGCTGTCAAAAGACGTATATCTAATGGCTGCAGGCTAATTACAACAACAGAGAGTGGAAAAACGATAGAAGGACAATTGCAAAAGAAGAGGAATAGAGAGAGAGAGAGAGAGAGCGTGATAGTCTCGCTTGGATAGGCAGAATACGTTTGTCTGGCTGAACAAAAAACATGATGGGTGGAGCTGCCAAACAATCAGCTAAAGTGACATTTATACCGAGATAATTACCCGAAATAGTAGCCACACAGCGACACACATACACACCGACACACTCACACTCAGATCTGAATAAAAGCATAGCTGAATATACGAAAAGGATTGCGATTAGCAAAGCTGAGCAAATGCTGCAGGGCAAAAAAAAAAAAGAAACCTAGGAGAGGACAAAAAAAACAACAACTGTTTGAGCAGCAGGTGCGACAGTCTAACAGACGGCACAATAAGCCCTGTAATTGCAACGAGTCCTGCATGTCCTGGTTGCCTGGTGCGCCCTGTGTGTCTGCTGGTAATGGACTATGGTGCCAACACCTAAATGTCCTTTGCATATATGCGATGTTATATGTGCAATTGTTGCGTGTGCCGAATGGGTAACAGCGCGGCTTGTTGTCCTGCCTTTGTCCTGCAATATACATGTTGTTATCCTGCGCATGTTTATTGTGTTTACACTGTGCCTGTACACAAGCACACAAACACACAGACATACACTCTGCCTGCATCATGTCCATTAACATATCCGTGTTAAGGTATTTTGTTTGTTTTTTTGTATCCTTTGTTCTCTTTTTGAAAAAGCGATTAAACGCTCATTTTATGGCCGCTCCCTTTGTTGTGCGTGTGAGTGTGTGTCTGTTTGTGTTTGTGTGCTTATATAGGTAACTTTGCTCGTATCTGAAAAATTAACAAAACTCATTTCGCTCTGCCTCCTCTTCATGCTCGTTCTGGAGAGGAGTGAGTATATTAGTTTGCTGACAAATCTTTCCGAGATGGAGAGAAATGAATGTAGAGCTTCATTAAGCTGCAGCTTCAATTACAACTAGAGCTCCCGATCAGTTAGAGCTCCAATACTGTTGACTGCCCCTTTCCGGTCCGTGAGCCGTGAGCGGGTATCGTGCAGTCGCTATCACCCGACTTCAGCCATCTCGCTTGTTTTATTGTTCCGTTGCACGTGGCACGTTGCTTTAGGCAAAGCCAAGCTCAAAGTCATTGACCAAAGCACACGTAATCTGCCAGCAAAAAGACATTAAACAATTGCAGATTAAAGCTGAAATGAAAACCCAGAAACCCCAGAGAGCCCTAAAGCCAAATTAGTAAAATAGCTGCGGCTCTTACAGATTACGCGAGCACATAAAAAAGTTATTTTACTGTGAAATTCAACATAAATGTTAACTCTGTCAATATACATATAGAACACATTCACGTTCATGACGATGCACACATACGACCCGTCAATTCCAATTATTTAAGTTGAATAAATATTTAACTTGCAATCAAATTGGTTTTAATTACACGCAAAATGCCATTGTGCATATTTAGCTTTTCTTCTTATTTTTTTGCCAATTCACATTCAATCAATTTCGGGCACATATCGAATGCCACATATAATTATCAATAATTCCACAAATTACAAATGCACTCACTTAACATGGCCTGAAAGGTTGGCGAAATGCACGATTCTCTTAATTGGCATTTATTATGTAAACGCATTGTACTGATTTCGCTCAGAATGTCAGCTCTGACGTCACAGTTTATGGTTACGTGTGTGTGAGTGAGTGTGTGTGTGTGTGCACTTTCATGTAGTGAATTATTAAGTAGACAATTAGATGTGAGGTATTAAATGTCACCGGACCATGTGAAGGGCATATTATGTAGAGGACTTGGAGCATATTTCCATGTGTTAGATATTGTGAAATTTCCAATATTACTCTCATTAGAAAATATGTTTACATCTTTTTTAACAAATATTTATAGTTGACAAATTGTCTGATCGTGTTTAAAACTCCCAAAAATCCAATGTTCGTTTGCCAACTTATATACCCTTTTGCTCTGAGAACAAGCAATATTCGAACATGCTGACACATGGGCAGAACCAGCGAGGCATTAAAATTGCATTTAGACAACCGAAAATGGGTTTGACTTTCTCTGGCTTAATGTGCTTCAAAGGTCAAATTAGAGTATATAAGTTGGCACGAAATGAAGGCCAATATTAAATACAGATACAGAGATCACAACAACGAAAAAAAATAAAAGAAAAAACTTAATTGGATAAATTAAAGGGCAGACAAAACTAGCTGAGACTGTAGACTGTTGGATAAGCAGAGATAAATCAATCATGCAGAGAATAAATGCAATTAAAAGCAGACCGAGTGCTTGAAAGACGAAAGTATTGATGGAGAACAGCTTCACTTCTAGTACATCAATATATCTGTTAGTAAAATATTTTCATATTACTTATATTTCTAATTAAATGGATATATATTAAACCAAAAGGATATAAAACATATATCAGTAACATAAAATTATATAAATAAAGCTGTTGGTAAATAAAAATTATCATATACAAAATGCTTATGAAAACCAGCTATGCAGAAAAGTCATGATTCAATAAAATATGTATGTAGATCGGCAGAGGGATAGGAATATCAGGATAGCACACTCTTTATATGATACGTTTATGTGCAATTTTTCGATATCATAAATGTTAATTTCCCTAAATTTATGTTCCATATTTTCTTGGTTATCAGCAGTGAAGGCATAAAACTTGTTTCAATTAGACTAAGTTTTATTCATCAGAAAGAAAGTAAAGCTCACCCCTGCAAAATTTCAGAAAATATGTTTTTTTTTTTTCAATAATCTTGAAACACACCTACTACATAAAAGAACTTATGAATTTCACTCAATAGCTACCAAATTTTGTATGCACGAATGCTTTCGGCTAAGACATTTCTAAAACATTAACGAGAGAAACTTAAAATAATATAAGCTACAAGAAAAATAAGAAAAGTGCTTTTCTAGTTCCTAATTTAAATATATATATATATATAAACTGCAGAGATATTAATGTAATTTTAAAGTTTTGAGAGACATTTTAACGTCGAGTTAGCAAAAAATAATTCTACACGTGCTCGCCACTGTAAATTATTTTCAAGTATTAATTTAATAATGACATTTCAAGCTTGATTACATATATTATTTATATTATGACTCGAGCCGTGGAGAACTTGGGGCAAATGAAGTTCAATTATTTACCTTGTATATTAATCAAGCGCAGCAGAATGTGAGTACAGCTGAGTCTCTCTAGTCTCCAGTCAATTGGGCTGATTGCATCAACCTAAATGGCTTATTGCGAAGCTGTTTTTATTGCATAAGCCGAGTCGTAATTGCGTTACATAAAGATCCAGCCCAAACACACGTATGAACAGACAAACAAACACATTGGCTAGCACGCAGCCGCACGCACACCGACGCAGCCCACCGTGCGTATGAGCAACGTGTCCTAATGCTTAACTAGCAGCCGACGCACTCAACTGTGAGTGCAGCAGCAAGGGTCGGAGGGGTCTGAAGGGTCTGTAGGGTCTGAAACAGAGCGAATACTTATATAAAACTTGGCCAAACAGTTGACTTCTTGCTGACACTGCACTTTCTCACTGTGTGTGTGTGTGTGTGTGTGTGTGTGTGCATGTGTGTGTGAATGTGGGTGAAAATATTTACAAACGAATTTTAAATATTTTGCCAAGCAAATTGCAAATTTGTGAATTACTGAAACCGTCTGATTTATGAGGACTCCACAGATGTATGTACATAGGAATATATACATATATATACACTTGTGCATATACATATATACACGTGTCCAGCCAAGTCACAGCTGTGTAATTTTTGTGTTTTCTCTGGCTACTTTCACTTTTGTGTGCTGGGGCTTTTCCGTTCTAATTTATGGCCAACAATGCCACATGAGGTCGCTGCCACGACAGTCACGTGCCACAGAAAGGGCTCAACATTTTGTTGATTTCCGTTTTTCCTATTCGGAGTCTTTTTCGGCAGTGGGTAAAATCGATGACGCAGCCTTGACGTGGGTGCCAGGTCACTTGGCAGCAGATGCATTGATTTAAAACAAAAGAGCATAACCGCACACACAGACACACGCCCACACATGCACACATATATGTGTACATATGTATGTATGATTGTGCACACATTCATAACGATTATTCAGGCCAATCGTTGTTGTTTTATTCCAGTTATGTGTCTATATATAGAGCATGAACAATTGCGAATTGTTGCAATCCATAGAAATGCGTAGCAAAGTTCATTGAACTTGCCTCAAATGGAATTTTATTGTTGAGCTCATAATAATCGGACAATTTATACAAGAAAGTCAAGCCATTAGCAGGCTTATCTTTGATAATTTAGCCAGATTATGTTACATATATGTATTATAAAGCATTTAAATGGCAAGACGAAATGGCACAGATTAGTCGACGAGACTTTGATGATATTAAGAGGGGGACCGTATTAAATTTATTAAAGCGATAAATGCTAACTTTATTATGCACAAAATTTACTATTAATAAATAATCCTATTACAATGAAATATACTATGATACATCAAATAAAATTATGTTAAATTAAAGTCGCTCTCTAATCAGCTTAAATTAGAATATAGGCAGTATACAGTAATTAGAAAATAATAATAGGATAATGAGCTCTGAATATTGAACTCACTGATTACTTTAATCATATAACAGACATGTTTTGGCATATAACGATATATATATAATATATACAAACATTTGCGCTGCAGTGGGTGCAACCGACTGCGTAATGCTCGTTATTTAAGGTAACATAAAGAATATAGGGAATATGAACCACGTCCAATGAGGCGTAGTTCTTAAAAAGAGATTAGGGTAAACATAACTGCAAAGCTATGCTCCAAAACTGAGAAAATGACAGGGGTGTGCCACACCCCCAACGAGGCCTAAAATATACATTTTGGGTCATCGATAGAGGAGCAGCAACTCAACTACACAATTCTGAAGCTTCTAGAACTTTACAAATGTAGTGGATATAAACTTTTTAGGTTTTTTCCCCTATGGGAACAGGGTATAAAAACTGTATGCCCCCTAGCATATAAACTGAGTCATTAGCCCAACTGCTGGCCAGCTGAGGCTAACGCCTGTTTAACTGCTGGAAGATGTAAGTGGTTCAACGATTAGGGAATATTACACACAAATGTATATACATATATGTATATGTATGTACGTACATATTAAAATATATACACTTATTAATATAAACGCATTCCACAAAGTTTGTTGCGTGGTGTCAAACTTATTTGCCGCGCTGCCAGCCAACAGATGGCGCTAGTTTAATCAGCATAAACATTGACAACACATGTTGTCTGGTATGTATGCCTGCTTTGCATACGCCTTGTGCTTGTTGTCTCTTTATTAAGTTTTAGTGCCAAGCATGGGCATAATTCGGGCCTAAATTGTACGGCCCTTGACTCGCCTAATGAACTTGTTTATTTGCAGCACGTGTACTGAATGGAAAGCCTTGAGAGAGTGCGTTTCACACAGAGAATGGTAGAGAGAAAGAGAGAGAGGGAGGCGAGTGTATAACTAGTAGATATGTCATCTATGCGTGACAGTTTCAACTTATATTTCTATATAGCTGCAGCTATTGAATACGACGTGACGGGTCTCAGACAGGCCTAGAAAAAAACTCCCCATCCCACACACAAACACACACACACACACACACACACGAATACTAGACCTGATGATGTTGCTCAAGAGAGATGCGCACGTAGCTGACATTGAAAACAATTTTTTTCATTTTATATTTTCCATTTGACTGCTTGCTTTGTTTTTGTTTTTGTGTAAATTTTCATCTTTCCATGTTTGAATAGGATACAAACTATTATGTGGCTTTATGGGCAGCACGGAGCAGATGAAATTAATACCGCCATTCCTTGCAAAACACCTCGTTTTCGTCTAAGCCAGCGCACCTTCAGGCTGGATATAAATTGGAGACACGGCACAATTTAGAATTAATATAATTTATCATGCTTATTTGTATGCTGATCTATTATTAATTTTAATACCTCAAGATGGATGCGATGGAAGAGAAGAATGTGTACATTCCATTTAGTTTGGCTGCAGGCGTGTTGACAGCAAGATGTATCCCAGTGTCCTCGTCATTGTCATAAGCATCACACACACACGCACACATTCTGCACATCCGGTGGAGGAGGGGCAGGAGACACGTTGGCAGCCAGCTAGCTTGTTCCGCTTTATGCTTCCGCCTGTCTAGGCAAAAATAATCGGAGCTACGTTCTATGCTTCCCTCTACGGATCGAACTGCTTTGCGTTCTGCATACAAACGACAGATTAGTCGAGGGCCCAGAACGTTAACAAGACGGGGGTCTTGTGGTTCGAGATGCGGCGAAGACCTTCTAGATGTTATCAAGGGCGCAGGTTAAACAGGGGCGCGGCCAGTTCAGGCTAGGCGAGGACAATTGACCAGCTGTGTGTGCGCGCCCCATTGTGATGTATATCAATAAGTATACTTATTCGGTTATTGGCAGTTGACAGCGCGTGGTATGCGTAATATTTCGCTTGAGCCATTAAATTGCTGTCAGATTGCTCCGCCAAGAAGTTTGCCCTGTTTGCGTGTTTTCCACAATGGCCAGTTACGTTTATTGTGCGCAATTATTTATCTGATGCCAATCACATTTGAGCATATGACAACTGTGAGCCTGCCATTGGCAGACAAAGTCTTGTCTTTAACTTTTGTGAACATTGCCTTTCACTTTTGTCACTTGAGCCGGGATAAAAGCGCGTCCAGATCTCATGCTGGTCTTTAGAAAGAAACCTGAATCCCAACAAACGGCAAAAACGTATTTTTGCTTAAGCCTTTGGGACACTTAATTACCTCTCAATGCGAGAGCGTCAGCTAAAATACATAACCAGGACTTCTTGGGATGCCTAGGCACGTGGCTCGCATGCACACTTGCTTAGCCGCTATTTCACACATTATGCAGCACTTGGCTCAGCCGAATTAGCATTTTGATTGCATCACATATTAGACAAGTAAGGCCAGCCCCGCAACTCTGGATGTAGCTCTACTTAGATAGCATACACTGCGCATCTTCTAAATCTCTTCAAGTGTATTCCGGCCATGACTTTCTCATTTTCTTGTTGTTAACAAATATGCAAATGCAATGGGCTGACAATCAACTAAGTAAACTGACGCTCGGCGCTGATGCAGATGAATTTCATAAATTATATATATGCGACATGAGCGGCAGATCAGCCGCAGCTCGGCTGCACCGGCGGTTGCCGACGTGAATCGTATAAGTATTTGCTTATATAAGAGCTGTAGGCATATAGTATATAGATATAAATACTGTAGAATGGGAAAGCGAAAAGCCATTTCACATGCATACATGGCCTCAAGGGTACATTTGGCTAACAAGCGTACTAAATGTACTACAAAAGCGTTGACGGTTAACAGTTGACGGTTGACGGTTGACGTTGACAGTTGAAGTGTTCAACAACACAAGTGAAGAGTCATATGTATGTGTGAGTGTGTGTGACACAGCTTGTGCGACATTCAGATGTAGAATACCAAAAAAAGAATGTCAACATTTGACATTCCGAAAAACTATTTCTCCACCTGACTTTGAACTTTATGAAAAATGTGAAAAAGGAGCGAAAGTGTAAAGCAATCGATATGAGACTTCATGGCAGCTCTTCAATTTCATATCGACACTAAACAGACCCGAGCTATTGCTGCATTTCGGACTGACTCAAGATGCCCTTACCTCGTTTACCTGCCCACCTACCTTCCGTTCGAATGGGCAGTTGCTTTTGAAGGCGAATGTTGTTTGTGCATTGGGCGCCCGCATTCAGGAAATGAAAATGCGGCGCTGTAATTGAGGCATGTGGCAGCATCCCACGGCGCTCAAGGCGCACACTCAAGGCCATTCTTGTAGCACACATTTGCGGTCAGACTAACAGCGGCAACAACGTGGCGCAGCCACACAACGACAGCCGAGGCTAAGCAATCTAATTGTGAGTTATGGCCCAGCAATTCTGACATTTCACCTTGATGAATGGTCGACGGGGACATGAGCTGGCCGACGGTAAGGCAAATGCGCAGATCCACTCATGCTCAATCATGTGGGAAATTATCTTCTTCTTCAGGTCAAATGTCATATGCTATTCTAAATATTTGCATCAGCTATATGAATCAAATATTTCTGTGCACTGCATTTGGCAATTTAATAAACTTGAGAGCACAATGGCTAACCCAGCTCTCAAAAGCATTCCCAATAATAGTCTCAACAATAGCTGGAGAGCTGGCTTTAATTTTCCGCTGGAATTCAGCCTTTGTGCTGGTCCACTGTGGTCCAGGTGGAGGCCGAAGCCTCTCGATGCCTGAAGCCCGAAACAGTCTAATCAAAACTATTTCATTTAGTTAATTAACTTGTGCAGACTGGCAAGCCATTGTCAGACATTGTAGTTTATCCTTGATTAAAGTGTGCAGAGGCCAGGTAACTGCTATGCATTTATATAAATACATATATGTATGAATTCCTTTCTTTAAATACACATTTTAGTCTATTCAGCGCATTTATTTTGTTGTATTTATGCACACTTTAATTTATTGAAAAACTTTTTGAGCTCACTCAAGCCCAAAGACATTCAAAGCACAGAATGAAAATTTAAATAATACACAATAAGCTCCTGAAAAGGCAAAGAAGTAGAAATTTCTTTTGACGCCCAAGCAGAAGCACAAGCAGCAGCATCAGCAGCAGGAGGAGAGGGGGAAAAAAGGTTGAAATAACTTTGTAGCCTTAATTTGTTTTACCTGCGCCAAATGAATCGCTCGTGCGACAAGAGAATATTTAGGCCCCGAACGAAAGGCAAATGCAGGCCCATTGAATTGGGCTAAAGGAAAACGTTGCTTTATTTTCGCATTATTACGTTCGATGTCCGTAATAAGGAAAATGGGGAAATGACAAAAACATTTTGTGCAGGCAGCAAACCTTTGCGAGAAGGCGAATCATTGACAGCCCAAACTGGGCGTCGAGTGACACAGTGAGAGTGGGAGTCGGAGTCGGAGTCGGAGTAGAAGTTGGAGCAGGAGTCGGAGTCGGTGTCGCATGGTCAGCTTTCAATTATACGGCTATTTAGTAGAAGTCTGCGTCGTGACAGGCTCGTTGACAAGACAAACATCCCTCCGACTGGGGCGAAATTGATTTATTTACTAAAGTATACTCTCCTCTTACGAGTGTCATTTTTTATAAAGCGGCGTAAATCAATCAAAAGTGTTTTGGTCTACAAATTCGATCAGTTCTACTTTTATATTTTTCAATATTATTTTTCTCGTTGAACTTTTTATGTGCTTAATCAGATTTCGAGTGTCCGAATTCAATTTATGTCAACAGCATTAGATGTTCAAATTAAATTTAGTAAAGTGCGTCGGTGGCTCATAATGGCAACAGTTTATTAGAGAATCAAATTTCATAAAACTCATTTGGCCAACGCTTAAAATTGGAAAATTGGAAAAGTTGCCGTGGCACAAGGTAAAAACAAAATAGAAACAACTATTAAATGAACCTTGCAAACTTTTGCATTTGCATGCAAAGCAAAAACTGAACAGCATTTATTAGAAAGCCTCCAAAAGTTGAGCGGAGCCGAGGCAGAGGGCTCCACTTGTATATTATAGCTGACCATGGAAACTAAAAATAACACTGGCGTTGCAACTTAATTAAATAGTTCTAGTACTCTGCTATGGGAACAAGAATGCCAAGTGAAGCCAACTATAGAACAGCGTCTTATAAAGTTTATATATGCATATTACTGGAAATATAGCTTGAAATGAATGGAATGTATGTAAGGCAAGTGTATATTAAAATAGCTCATGTAAAGATAATGCAATGTAACATAATTTGTACTTAGCTTTTAATGTCCAGCTAATGTTAACTTATATAAAAACTTTTTTAATAAATACCACATATGTATACAAGTTGAATTAGCTATTGAATTTAAACAGAGCTCGCAAATAGACGTCAAACGTGTTTCTCAAAGGCCGCAAACAGTCAGCCACACTGAGAAAAAAGTCTGAGTGCGACGGTATTGTAATTAGATCGATAGCGCTCGGACACAAACGTTTTAATTTTTCAGTTTTTCGATTTCTCCGTTATCATCCTCCAACACTTTTCTGTGGCGCTCAATGCAGCAAATCGTCTTTGTGAGTAGGTGTTGGTAGGTATGTGGGAGTTGTGCTCGCTAAACACATCCACAGCGTACGTATGTGTAGGTGTGTGCATGCGTGTGTACAAACGAAGACTGTTTGCAAAGACTTTTTCAGTAATCCGTCTCTTACTGAGCCTCATTGTGCGAGCGTTAATCCAGTAAGACTCCACACACGAAGACAAAAACACAAATGCTCAGAGCGTGCGAGCGAGGGAGGGAGAGCGAGAGAGTGTGTATACTTTTTCCGTTCCAAAGCGTTAACACTTATTTTGCGAGTCATAGCTCTTTAACCGTTTTCTTGCTTACTGCACGCGAAATCAACCGAATAAATCATATTTAATCGCACTTGCTCTAAGCTAAAGCCTTCGGTTCATTTCGGTTTGGGTTTGTCATTAAAATTGATGAACATGAATTTGAAGTCCCCCGACTTCTATTTATATTGCCTTGAACTGTCTAAATATATTCAAAATTATTAATTTAACATTTTAATTCTAAATTGAAATTGATTATTCGTATACTATTCCCCCAGGCGCCAATTTACTATGCCCTAATCTCTCTAATAATTTATATAGTTACTGCCCCGGCATATTGATTGAAAGTTATTTAATTTCTATGTGGAATAATAAACATGTTCGAAACCCAAAGCAAACTTTGCCAACCTCTCATACACAACAAAAAATAAGGTAGATATAAAACGAAGGATAAAGACAGGGAGAGGGGGAGAGTGAGTGGGCGGCAGTTTAGGCAAAAACCTTGTCTAGCTATAACAGACGCGTAATCATTAACAGCTCGTTGATCCAGCTTAGGACCCGAAAAACTCAAATGCTTTTCAAACTGTTGGCCCGGTCCGCAAATTTCTACCGCATCACGAACTCACGAGCCTGTGCCTAAAGGTCCCGCAGCAAAGCTGCCAGCTGCCAGCTGCCCTGCCCACTTGATATCAAGGTGTCTGGCCTGGCTAAAAGCGACTAAGACTCGCATTGACGTGTTACGTTAAAGTTTACGTCTCTTACGTCGTTGTGGCCTGTTACGTGGCCTTAAAATTTATGCACGGCTTTATGATAAACATAAATCTTTCAGACGCCTTAAGATGATGCGTACCGGCTACAGCCTGTGCAGCCATTAGTTGAGGGCCTTAAAGGATTTGTATATCATTTGGTTTATGTAGTTTTGATACGGCGAATTTTATGAATATTAATTTTGTGGCGAACGTAAACAGAAATCTGATAAACAATTTATGGCCAGCCTAAAAGCTAGGCGTTTATTTCTCCACGTTGGCTGCAAATAAATTCGAGCCATGTCAGCTACTGAGCAGATGTAATTATAGGTGACCTACATATTGGGATAAGGATCTTGTCGAACTCAGCTCTAATTTGCTGTTTAATGACCTCAAACATTGACCATGCACAATGTAATTAGATTGAATATAGGTATTCAGGTGTCCTGAATATGTAGATAGTAAATATTAGATTGGGTAAACTGATTTATACATGCCAGTTATCAATGAACGCTTAACTTGTATTTTATTTAATATTTATTATATAAAAACTTAGTTGAAAATAATTATATAGCCAACTGAAATGAAAAAGTTTAAGATGCTGCCACATCTCCATAAGAGTTTTTTCATTTGCAAAAAGTCGAAAACTTTTTTATAAATGTCCGCAATCATGCTCACGACATAGCTGTTAAATTTTGCATTAGACGCGAACCCTTGCCCAACCTTGGCAAAAAACAAGGCGAAAGGGATAGGAAACCCTTAACGTTTGAGCTGAATTTATAATGAATTTATAATCTGAGATGGAAGGCCAGTGGGGCCTATAGCGCAAGTTTTGCCCTTTATGCAAAATTAATGCGTATGTTTCGGGCATTCGGGAGCGGCTGCCAGACACTCCAAAAATATATGACGACTACTGCCAGGAGCAGTCCGTGTGTGAATTGGACGCAAACACACATGGCCAAGTTTTGCGGGCTGTCAACTGCCATGGCGGCTGCCTGATCGCTCCTCATCGGATTTCCGGCAACGTTTTCTGCCTTTTATCGGACTGCGCAGAGGCAGTTGAGGGCGGAATGGGCTGGAATGGGACGGCTTGGGGGCGGAGCCGCGGGCTAGATGGATGTACGGAAGCTAAAACATCATTTTATCAAACGCAAAAAGGGGTCATGTGTATTTTGTGTCGCTGCTCGGGAAATGTTATTTGAAAAATTGTTATGCTACGAGTAGGGAAACTCGTTTTCACTTCGTTCGCTGCTGCCACAAAATGAGACTCATAAATTATGTTGCATAAATCACGGTGCAGCTGTCTCTATGTGGCATGGTATGTGCGTGTGTATGTATATGTGGGTGTGTGTATTGTTTTTGGTATAGAAACATCAGCGAGATTAAGTAATTAGGGCCAGACGTTTAGATGGGGGAAAATGTGCTAAATTTATGCAATTAATTGCGCTTAATAACAATCAAATAGCCAAAAAAAAAAAAATACATTTTGTATATATGTAAGTTCATAAGAAGAAATTTGATTGAAATAGCGAATAAATATAATAACAAAAAAAAATGAATATATTAAGAAAGAGCAGGCGTCAATCTGTAAGAGGTTATACAGACATAATTTATCTTAGATGTGACATAGAAATTGAAGATCTGGAAACATTTATTGAATGACAAATTATGCCAGAGGAAAACCGATAAAAAAAACACAAATTGTGAGCTTTGGCAATGCCTTAAACTTTATTTAATTCTCAATTTTATTTCAATGGAACCAACACAAAAGTTATTTAGCTTCGCAAAGCTGTTCAACAATTTCAGTGCATTAGATTGACTTAAGGTTTTTAGTGAGTGTGAAAGACACTTTGAGTGCTTACAAAATTTAAAATGAAAAATCTTAAATGCTGTTCAAATGGCGTCAAAATGAAAACTTCAAAGCGGTTCTCCAGTTGCTGGAGGTGTGGGCCACAACAAGGCCACTTCCATTTCACAGAACAAAGCACAGAAAGCCAAAAATCATCGGCCACACTTTGCCCAATCAAAGTTGGCTTAAAAGCGTTTGTTACGTCCCAAAGCTGCTGCTGCTGTTGTTGTTGTTGTTGTTGTTGTTGTTGTTGTTGCTGTTGTTGTTGCTGCTGCTGCTGCTGCTGCTGTTGTTGAGCCCGAGGGCTGAAAACATGCGAGTAGGCGAGCCGAGAGCATATTTCTTTGTTAGCTGCCACTACTTAAGTGTTATTTATGGATTTTTATTCGCTGACTAATACACACACACACACGCAGACGCACACATGCAGTTCCGTGCAAAGGGTAAAGTTGAATGTACGCCAGCTTGATGCGAACTGTCCTTTAGACAAGAGCGCACACACACTCGACCCGCATAATACCCAAAGCACAGGCGATGGCAAATGTAGCTAAGAATCTGAGGCTCAGGTCTGTATATCACTTTTCGGCAGCGTCGCAAAATTACTTATGCAATGCCAATATATACATATATACCCGGGGATATTGAAATTTTAAATGGACAGCTGCCTCTGGCTTGTTATCGCTCTCTCGTTTCAATATCTGCTGTATGGCTCCACAAGGCGTATACTTAATAATGAATTTGTCTCTGGCGCGACACACTTGCATTACATCGTGGCACCACAGTCGACAGCAATTTATCACAATTATTGTCAGCGCATCGGCCTGAATCTCCCCATCGACAGATGGGCCCCAAAACTGGCTCACGACAGGACACAGAAGGCTCCTGCTTCCCCACTGCGAATTGCTAATTGACGTTGGCTTTTCTTTTTGTCATATATGTCGCTTATATATGTTATTTGTGTTATTTATTTATTTTTTATTTTATTTATTTATTTATTTTTTTTTTTGGCAAGCACATGACCTGTCTATCACTGTATTGATTGACGTATTAATAATACATTTACAAATCTCATTCAATTATCCATTTACTTGAATGCCCAAAAGTTTTTCTGACAACTGTATTTATGTTATAAATATTTATGGCATCATATATTTGTTATTTATGTAGGCATTTGTTGAAAGAGCGAAAATATGCTGAGCTTTTAAATTTATCAAGTTGTTGAATTATTTGAGCAGTCGTTATGTTTGCTCCATTTGCAAACTTTTTCTATCACGAAACCACCAGAAACTTCCACTTTAATTTAAATGGCATTCAGTTCTATATTTGTATGCGCTCTTCATTACTTGTAACCACAATTGTGCTCTTTGTCTCACGCTTCTCCTATATTTATCTGCTTTGTCTGCGCTGAGAAACTCTTTCAAAGATCCCAAATTGGCATTAAACGCTGCTCTAGGCGCCCTTCGCCCTTCGGTTTGATAAATTGTGCTTAATATAGAATTTATAATTTGAAATGGTTTCAAAAGGTGCGCAGTCATTGGTGTTTTGTATGCGTATTTAAATTGGACAGGAGTGAGCACAGGCTGCGGCAAGCAAATACACATATATATATATATATATATATATATGTATGTATGTATATATGTGCATAAATATTATGGCACATTAATAACTTGCTTGAGGGCCACATTTAAGTGCCGGCCATTAGAATGTAATGCCATTAAAATGCCAACAATTTGGAGCCACGCGATTCTCGACACGCCGAATGAAATGTGACACGCCCAACGGGAGCCGCCTCCCTCAACTTGAATCAGTTGCCATCTGACTGCTGAAAATTAAACCCATCGAATCCTTGAGGTGTGCTGGCTGCTGCCTCCTCTGGCTGGCATTTTAAATTGTTCCCTTTGGTAAGCGGCTTAAAGGCGCAAACGTACAACTTTTGTGGCGCTTCTCGAGCAACATGATGCTCTGCTAGTTTTTGCCAAAGTTTCTGCTGCTGCCAGCGGAAAAAAAGAAAAGAAAATGTGAAAATGGCAAAGGTCATTACAGAGAATGTTTTTAAATGTTTCCTTATTTTTGTTTATTTTCCTCTCGTATTCTTTATGCGCGCTTTGACATACATTTCAAATAAATAAAAACTAAAACTCTAAACTAAATATTTTATAAAGTTTGGGAGCGAAGACTTTCTATTTGAGTGCTTTTTGGCGGTCAATTTGAAGTTGGAGCAGTAAACAAATGTGTTTACTTCGACTCGTATTTAGATAGAGGGTAAGAATTTATAGTGAGTACTTGGCTTGAATTATTATCGAGACATCTAACCCTCATTCTGGCTTGTGAACATTTTGGCACCGCAATTAAATCGAATGTGCTCAAGATAAGGTATTTAAGAGGCTGCTCGACTTCTTATATTGTTCGTCATTTTGAATATATTATGCTCAATTAGTTTGCTCGCACCGCTCAACTGGCGGGTCAGCACTTTCTTTAGTCTGCCCATACGCGGCCAGCTTTTTCTTATTTCTCGGCCACCTTTCCGCGCGTAATTCCCGCTGAAATGTGTGCGCCATTAAGTGATTTCGCAAAAAGAAAATAAGCCGCAGAAGAGAAAAAATTAAGAGGAAAAAAGTCTGCCCGAAAAGTAATGCAAAGAAATTGATATGAATGAGCAAAAGTTTTCTGCAAGCTGTGGCAAAGTCGAAGCCAGCAAAAAGGGACGAAAATAAGTGGAAAATGTTGCTTCATCTTCTTCGTCTGCTTCTTATTCTTCTTCTTCTTATAAATCTACATCTGGGCTGGCGGACTGGACGTCGAAAAGTGCGCAAATTAATGATTATGCCACGCAGTTTAGCCCTCGTCTGAGGTGTGTATGTGTGTGTGAGTGTGTGTGAGGAAATCTCGGCATAATGCAATCAAAGTTTTTCACCTCCAGGGCTTATTGCCTTGCCCAAAAAAAAAAAAAAAAAAAAAAAAAAAAGTAATGTACCAATTTGCTTAATGTGTTTGTGATTGACCTGCGAGAAAATCCCAAACAATTCCGAAGAAATTTCTAACACTGAGTTCATGTCCCATTCCCAAAGGTCAAAAGGGATCCGCCAATCGAAGCGCAGCACAAAAAATAACTAAAATGAGCAAAGTTTAACTAGTAAATACCCTGGGGAGTGATGAAACGCGCATCAATAGAATCTTGTTCAATCATATATTTTACAATTATGTTTTTCTTATTAAGAAAAATTTCTCAAAGCAGCATAGATGACCGAATATTAAGTTGGGTAAATCTGTTAAAGAAACTACAAAAATTAAATAAACAAGTCTACATATGTTTTCCGTGACTGTTTAGACAATCCTTTAGCCACTTTAAATCTATTAGACTTAAAAGTATTGGCTCTAAATAAATTCTATATTCAGTGTTAATATAACCAGAGTCAGAGAATACCCTTCATAATAATTGTCAGACTACAGGGTATGATAATATTTATGTCTATATTTATTAGACTCAATAGGTCACAGTTAACATGTTACAATTCAATTAACATAATCGCTTTACGAAAATACATTAGTACATGATATTTATGTCGCATTCAAAAATCAATTAGATAAATGAGAGCGCAGAGTTAAGAAATAAAATAAAATTGTTTAAGAAATATAACAAATATATTGAATATATTTATGTAAGTCAGAAATGAATATCTTAAATTTTTAATATCCCGTCGGTCATTATTCTCTGGGTATACAAAGGCGGTTTCTTTTATTTGAAGCACTTCATGCCTGCGTCTGGGTCGCTTTAACTGTTCGTTTACATTTTAATTACGCGTATTTATTTATTGATTTCTTTTGCATTTTACGCTTGAGCCACAGCTGCCACACACACACACACACACACACACACACACACAATAACAACAAGGGCAAACAAATACACCGGAGCATATTTGCTGTCGGTCTCATAATGATGCCAGCGAACGCGAACTCCAATAGAGCCTGCCACAGATTTATGTAAACCGTTCGAGTGGAAAATGTCTGAGCTCAAGGCAACGAGCAAAGAACGGCGAGCAGCGCGAGTCGAGCAAACGGCTATCAAAAGTTTGTTGAGCACAAAATGCTACCAGAAATTAAAGCTGCAATACGATGTCAATGGCAAAGGCAGAAGAAGAGGGGGAGAAAACTCTCTCCACTTGGCGCAGTGCATGTGAAAAGCTCTTGAAATCCTTGCTGATTTTTAACGATTTTTCCATCATCAGGCGAGGAAGCGTTTAACGATTCACTCAGCCAACTCCTTGCTGACTGCTTGACTGACACTGACAGTTTGCTGCCTCGCACTTTTTCCTGCAATTTTCCAAATTGCTGTCCATTACACACACACGCGCACGTACACATATACACATGCACGCACATACGTATTCGTATAATTATTATAATGCTCACTCTGCTGGATTAAGCTGCTTCTGCTGTTGCCGCTGCTCCTCCTGCATCTGCTTCTGCTTTTTCGACCCCGGGGAATCAAGACATCCACGGCTTGAGCGATTGCTGAGTTTTCAATCAATTATGTTCATTAGGATATCCGTTTACATTGCCAGCTATTGATACAGGAGCTTATAGCTGAAACAAAGAAAGCAAAAATAATCCATAGTGTGGGAGTTGTTTGCAATTATATTGTACATTAATAATTCGTGTACATATTTATTTACTGGCCTTAAAGTCTGTCCAGCAAGAGAGAAAAATAGTAATCAGCAGCAGCATAAACTTAGTTTGTAATTATATGTTTACACAATTTCCTGTTGTTGACAGTTTGATTTAAAAAAGGGTTGGAGCCCGATAAAAAGGTGATTAGCGTAAGCAGTGTGAGCGAAGGGAATAAGAAAGGCAATTTGAGCTCTACTCAGCTTCAGAATCAACTTGGGAAAAAGAATGCGCTTAAAGTGTTTCCTGAAAGTGTATGTAAGCCAATTCAATTTGCCGTACCCTCGCTACTTGGAACTGCAGTTAGATTCTAGCTAAGGAATATCCACACAACCCAGAATAGGGCGCCGCTTGAAGATATGGAAATACGCAAACCCTGAAAGCCTCAAAGTCACAAATTCTTGGGAAATTTCCGTGAACTGTCCATTAAAAATACCAATAGAAATAAATTATGCAAAGCCTGCGAGCTGTTACCAAAAAGTAAAAACCAAAGGAAGACAAATATGGGCCAAACAAACAAGAGTGTTCTAGTCGAGACTGCCCAACTAGGGATTCCCCTGAAACGAGCAAAGGACACGAATAAACATGTAAAAATTCAAATTCTCTTGCTTACAAGTATCGTCGTTCATGCGGACAGACGGATGGACAGGTCAAAGTCAACTCAGCGCATTGCCCTGCTCAAGAATATATATACTTCTTTAGCCTGATACTCAATTTTCAATGGGTATATTGAAGAGACTAGGTATATGCTGTACATAGGAGGTCTAAGCACGCATGGTGTATGCGCAATATTCGATTCAAGCAGCCGCAAAAAGTTGACAAAGCAAATACTCTAAGCAAATAAATGTGAACAATACAATGGAAAACTATAATTTGGACAACAAGTTAAAAAGCAAACAAGTCTCAAGTATTAATCAAAATGGAATAAATTCAAGAAAGAAAAGAAGAAGAAGAGGAGTGTGTGCATGCTTCAGAGTTCTTGTTGAAAAGGTGTGGAAAAGTTTTGAAGAAAACCAATTTCCAATGGAAGAACTGTTTTGTGTATGTAATCCTTGGCATAAGTTGTTCGATTCAGTTTTCCATTGTCACACTTCCTCTATTATATGGCACATATAAAAAGAGTTGCTTTTGTTGTCACGTAAATGCGCGCGTACGATTGTGTGCGAGTGTATGTGTGAAACATTTCAATTTCCGTAAGGACTGCCAAGTATGCGTCTCCTTCATATACATATACATATACATATACATATACATATACATATACATATACATATACATATACATATACATACATATATTTATACGTATTTATTCAACAAGGCCAGCACGAAAGAGAAATATAACAAACAATTTGCCGCTGGGTTCGCTTTTGTGTATTTCATTAAGCAACAAAGCAAGGTCCAGAAAGCAAAAGAAACCCAAAGAACAGGACAGACAACAGAAGCTAAAAAAATAACAACAATCTAGAAAGGAAAACGGAGAGAGAGTCGACTTGGGCACGTTGCCAAGCAACATTTATGCGTCCATTTCCACAGCCTAATTCATGCCTCAATAAAACGCATGCAAAATGTTAAGGTCTAAGAAATATTTAAGATTTTATTTACATTTCATTATATAAGCAACATATTCATATTCTTAATATTTCCAATTAACTTACGACTAAATGTCATTCAATCAATTTAAGTAAATATATTTTAGCTAACGAACTTTTTGCTTTTTTTTTGGCTATTTGCAGTGCGATGTATTCGATGAGATTGATCTATCGGAACTGTGTTATTTCGAGTGCAGCATCAAGAACGTAAATCACAGCTTTCAGGTAAATTTCATATCAAGTACAGCCGAAGCGGATCTCTTTATATAAAGTCGAATCCAATATCCTTAACACATACTTCTTTTCTGTTGCGTAAATCAAATCCAGAGCAAGGGAGTGGGAGAGCACAGCATATATTCCATCAATATTGACATTGCTTTAGTTTATCTAGATAAAATATCTATATAATCAAAGCATATTCTCCCTTCAATATTGACATTGCTTCATTGTTATCCATAAAAAAAAATCCGTATATAAATTAAACGTCATTTTTATTGTCATATTAGCAACTTTTCTAAACGGCAATGTAAGCCGATGTGCTCAGGCTATAAATATAAGTTCTCATGTTCTCTCCCAGCTCCCATTTCAACTAGCTAACTGCGCCCGTTCTAATATAGGAAAATCGTTAGCTTCAACAATTTTTCTATTTTATTCATTGCCGAAATTGATGGCAGCTATAAATTGCTTTATTCTCGCACTTATTACAAATTCTTGGTTGTGTAGCTAAACAACACCTGCCTTTGGTGTTCACCTGGCGCTCACCTTCCCAGCTCAAATTATCGTCTCAGTTGTAAAAATTTAATTTGCCAACTTTTGACTCTTGCGTCACATATATATTTTATGAGCAGCTTCTGGCCGCAATTAAATCTTCGACTTGCTTTTATGAGGCCAACAGTTGTAGCCATTGCTCGAATTGAATGATTCAAGGGCCAGTTGCCAGATTCTCACCGTAGACTCAGTGTGTGCTCAACTTGTGCTCATTGCCACGCAGTGTGAGGAGATGAAAGGCAGAAGTAAATAAAGCTGCACACCTTAGAGGCAGTCTATGGACTGTCTCGTCAAACAAGGCATAACCGAGCTCATTTCCTGTTTGCCATTGTCTGGCCTCACGCAAATATTGTTGGCTGTTTCTCTCTGTGTTTTTCTTTGCTGAGATGGAACAGCATCCCCTAACGCCATCTTATCCCTTTATACACCCAATTACAGACGGAGCAGCTGCGAAAAGGACCCTTAGTCCTCCGCTGATACCAGTACGAAACCAAATGCAAATACCATCGATATTAGTTGTCAGAAACAAAGCAAAATGTTTGCATTTGACGCGCTCTGCATGCCAAATTAGCATAAGCAGCCCGATGCCCCATAGACAGCTACTTATTTCTGGTGAAGCATACAAACCAGCCAGACAGATCAAGCCTCTATAAAACCTATGCTCAAGCCAGCATATCGAGCCGAAATATTTAAATTTATATTACTTTATACACGAATGCGCAGCTTTTGATGCGCAAAATTAGCGCATTTATTTGCTGGGCTTTCGCCAAACGCCATTCACGATTGCCAACAGAGTTCTGATACCCTGTAAAATTGAAAATCGTTCTGAGAAGATGTTGACAACGTCCTCAGTAATCAATATATAATTATATAATATTTTAATAATAAATATACAAAATATTTAATTTCTAATAATGTATTAATTCATCATTATATTATAAGAAACCATCTATTCTCTTTGCCAAATTGTCTGCCTACAGGGTATTTGCCAGTCTGGCTTGCTCAACTAAATTCTTTCCCACATGTTGTCGTTTCTGTACCATGATAAAAGTATGTATAAGCACATACTAATATATATTTTGAAAATTAATCGTAAATTTTCTAACCTGGGCTCAGGATATATAACCGCAAGCCTTTGCATCATCCAACGGCATTAGCCGCAATTTCTTATTCTCTTTTATCGGCAAGTTCCATTGCTCCTGCTCCGTAGGTGTGGGAGCTTCTAGGAACGGGTTGAAGATTCGAAAGATTTTCAGCATTTGGCCAAAAACGAAAAGTTAAGTGCTTATGCATGGATAAACCAAACAGTTTCCTGCCTTTAAAATAAATACACGAAAAGCCAAATAACAAAATATTAATAAATACAGAAAAAAAGGAAATCAAGTATATTCAACAATGGAATATATATATTGTATCACATAAATGCATTTCATATTTATTATAAAAAATAACATATTCGTGTATAAATACATCTGCATCTAAGGAATTAATACCCATCTTTATTTACTAATGGCTTTATTTAAATATATCAAAATGCTATTTGCACACATCACATTTTGTTCAATAAATAGCAATATATTGGATACAGCATGTCAGTGGATATCAATGAATACAAATTATTTTTGAAATAAGCAAAAAGCAAAAATGAATCCTTAATTAAAATGCTTTCGATGTCAGCCAACTGTCGACATAAGGGCATAAAAACAGTTAAAACGAAATATAATTATCGACATTTGCAGCACTATTAATGCCTGCTGCCCGTATTAAATATACGGATAAAAACCAGAATATTGCTTCAAGCTTTTTGGATGTTCCATTTACTGAAAGCATATTTTCTTAGTTATTCTTAACTATTTTTCATACTATCAAATTGTCTAAAATTTCGACTCAAATAAAATTAGTTTAAAATTACTTATACAGATCATTGACAAAATGTTTAAAGTGCTTTAAACTGAAGCTACAAATTTGTACGTGCTTACTTCTGCGAGCTTCAAACATCAAGTTTTCAGAAACTCACTGTGATTGCAGGTGTGTGCTGCTGTTTATATATATGATGTTGTTGTTGTCGTTGTTGTGCTAAGTGCTCTGTTAACAAGCTCTTTGCGGTCTCCGATTGCCATCCGTTCAAATGGGAGACTCCGCACAATGCCACCTAAGACCCAGCTGAAGGTTGTATTTGCAGAATGTTGTATCATCTATTTGTCTGCACTCGTGTGTGACTGCATGTGCGATTGCATGTGTGACTGCTGGTGCTTATTGTACGAGTGTGTGTTTACAATTTCTTACTTTTTCTCAGCTTAAAGAAACTATGCTGTGTATAGAGTGTGAGCATATAAACAAAATAGTTTTGTTATGGTATATCTGATGTTTGCCGCCAGCTGCGAATGCTCTTCATGGAAGCTGTTTTAGATAGAGCTGGACATGTCCGATATGTTCATGATTGCGTTTAACATTTATCCCATTTACTAGCAGAATATTGTTCCATTATATTCCATTTAAGGTCGTTTATTATAATAGTACAGAAATATATAAGAAACTTTTATCAATTGAAAATGTATATATCTATTATATGTATACAGAGTGTTAGTTTTATATTTTATAAGTGATTTTATTTTATATACTTTTTTATACATTTATTTTTTATAACCCTGGCAGGTATTTATTTTGTTTGTTTCTTTTTCGAGATTAACCTATAAACAGTGAGATTATATACATATACTATATGATTTAAATCAAATAAATTGATTTGTTTTTTTTAAGCAATTCTATATATATTTATTATGTATGTATATATATATAGAATAAATACACTAAGCATCTACACTGCCTGAGCTTATCTAAAGTTCTGATGCCTAAAAAAACATGTGAAATATCATAAAAGTTCAACAAAATTATCTGTGCTTAGCTTGGCATTTCAACAACTGTCAACTGAAAAATGTGCAATTCATCATAAGAAATTCATAACAAAATAAATCCAATCAGTATAATTGGATTCTAACCAACGGCTGTCTGCGAAATTTGACATGCAACAACTATTGGAAGCCCAGCTGAAGCCAAAGCGAAAGCCAATTTAAAAATCACTCTCGAAGTTCTGACAAATATTTCTCTTACTCAAGTGATCCGTAATTAACAAAAGCCCAATTTTGACAGAGCTCAGGCCAAACTTTGAAGCGTGAGGGTTCTCTTGTTGTCGCTGTTGTTGTGGTCTGTTGTTGTTGTTGATTTGAACTTTTTGGCCGGCACGTTGTTGCTGCCGACGCTCAATTAGAAGTTTAACAAATATTGCGCATTACGCATACGCCATGTTGTGCGGCGGCGCAATTAACAGACGCCGCTCTTATTTGATTGTTACCCAACCACCAGCTGCCACCGCCCTGCATAATTGATGTAGGCGCCCGGGGCTCAGACATTCGCAACACTCACACACGCTGCCATTTGTATGGAAAAAGGCAATCAATCAGCTTGATTGACTCCGACAATTTCGCATACTTCAGTGCCCCGCATATATGTACATACATAGATGTATGTATGCAATTGTACTTGAAAAGCGAAAGCTAAGTGCTGGTTGTAAATTATATTTTAATCAAGGGCCTCAGCTGTGGCTTCTCCCAGCTGACTGACAGCGAAACTCAAATAGTTCAGCTCGCAAATATTTGGAAAGCCAATTCAACATAATTAAAGTCATCAAGTATTGCTGGCTGCATATTGGCTGGATTACATTATGGCATAATGTAGTTGACAGACCATAATTATAATGCCCTTCAAACAATTTAATTGAACAAAGCAAACAATCAAGGAGCCAAGCGAAAGTCAATTTCCAGCAGCTGAGCACATTTTTGGGTCCATTCGCCTTTTCTAGATGAATGTGGAAAAGTGAAAAACTTGTGCACAATAAGAGATTTGTTAGCTTGATAAAAGGAGATTTGTTAGCTCGAAGAGCAGAGTAAGCGGGGCTGCCAAAAAGGTTTAGAAATTTGATTCATGAATGGAAAGGCTCAGACTTTCTAAAAGCTTTTATTCTAATGAATAATTTCGTTCAACATGAAAACGAGTTTTTAATAAATTAATGTGATGAACATAAACTTAATGCAAAACAAAATTTATTCAGTTTATATATATTACTCAATTTCATGTGTATGCGCTACTATAATTGTATTATTATCAGCAACTAGCTAAAAGCATATTAATAGTATTTGAAGTCTATTGCAGATGCTAAAGTTTATAAAAGCCTTTAATCTAATGAAAATCATTACGAATTTGCATGAAACTAATTAAATAAAAAACAAAGTTATACTCAAACATTTTAGTAAAGTTTGCTGACTACGAATCAATTAAATTGATTACTTTCACTGTTCTATATATTCGAAAAATGATCAAATAATATTCTTGAATATCTCAATTTTATATTTGTTGCATGCCAACTTTATTCCGCAGACGCCCCCTGAAATCTCTTCCACTCACACTGAAATTTATGATTTTCAATTTATTGTGCCATAAATTTCAATTTCGATGTGCTCAAGTTCATGCATCTATATATCGCCCCCACTTATGTGTATATGGGCATGTTCACGTGCTGATTTCCATGAAATTTGTTGAGAACAAAGCGCTAGAATTATTAGTTCCTTAAACGCTTGGCTAGGGGCAATCGCCGTCCCGCAGCGCCAACAGCAGCTGGCGTATATGAAATTTGAAACAATAATAACAAGCGAGAGACGTGAGAGGGAGAGACGTGGGCACACCTTCTTTATGAGTTTAGCACGGTGCCAGGTAACGCACACAAACCCTCGTGTCCTTGAACTTTGAAATTTAGCTGAAATTCATAAAAAGAAACTGTATATAAAATGTTGTCATGCGCTTGGAAATGTTGTGCATACTGCGGCACAAGGACTTACAGGACTGTGTTTCTCTCGCATTCGTGTCTGATACTTGGTCTGGGCTTTGATATTTAGCGCTTGTTGAGCTTTTCTAAATTCATTCTTTACTTTTAAATCTTAAACTGGCAAATGCAAATCGAGCTTTCAGCTGAAAACCTGTAAATATTTATGTTTGTAACTCATACGCCACGTGTTACGTTTTGACAGCCTCTTTCGTTGCGTCATAAAAAGTTTTTATATATCAGATATATATGTCTGTATCTGTATGTCTGTCTGTCTGTCTGTGTGTGTGTTTTGGCGAAATAGCCGACGGCCATTAAAATTTCAAAAGTAATTTCAACATTGCGCTGGGCGGCTCAGCGCGATAATGAAAAAAATATATATATAACGATATATACAAATATATGTATGTGTGTACATGCAAGAAACGTGTGCGTGCACTTGGGGATACAGCGAACAGATACAGAGAGAGAGAGAGAGAGAGAGAAAGATGTGTTCATCAATGCTCAGATGTGGGCTAAAGTATTCCAATATGATTTCGTTTGGCCTGCCCATCCAGAGCCCACCACCGCCGCTTCTCAAGCGCTGTTCGGGGACAACTCGGCGTATGCGTAACGTGGCTGTTGCTTCTGCTGCTGCTGCTGTTGCTGCTACTTCTTCAGCTGAGAGTGCTTCAACTCATGAATATTTTGGGGCAAAATGATGCGTGGCAGCCAGGACCGATGCCAATGTACTCTCCGTCTTCGGCGTAATGAATTCTGACAGCAGCTCCAGCTCAGCCATGTTTTTGTTTGTTTTTTTGATTGGAGTGCACAGCGAGTGGAGCGTACCAGGGCTTGTGTCTGTAGCCGGAAGCTAAATACAGTTATACTAACATTTACTGCCACAGATGGGATAAGCATACACACATATATACCCACACACTCGATTGTAATGCCACAACGTCTGGGCTGAGTGGTGGTCCCAAAAAGCAAAGCGGATTTTGCCCGAATTGAAATACTTTAAAATCACAAATTAGTTGCGATTCAGCTGTGAACAAGAGCAATATTTAGACATACGCATTAGGACTGTTGATTTATCGTGCAGAGATATACTTAATTCCCAATTTGCTTACCTAAGTACTTTGTTCGACTGGTCTTCCCTGAGGGCTGCAAGCTCTCATAAATATTACACTCGAAACTCATTAAAAACAAACATTTCCCACAACTTTTGCACATAAATTATTGCCTTGTCTTTGTAAATCATAAAACTAACTTCATTGTTCGCATTTTACAAATCTTTATAAGAATACAACTCGGTTGTTTTATTTGCCACGTTGACCTAAGTCTACATTCCTGTCAGTTGTAATATTTTATTTTTCAGTTATTTTACATTTTTTCTTTTATATAATTTTTTTTTATTTTCAGACTTTACTGTACTGTATAATTTTCAGTTTCATTTTAATTTGGAAACTTTACATACTTATTCTTTCTTTTTTCTTATGCTATGTATTATTTCCCTTTGCTCTTACAGATAAAATTGATGTCAATGTCATTTTCAATTGCCTTAACTACATTACAGTGGGTGCAAGCATTTTGCGCCACCTGTGAAATATTAATATGTTTATAGAAGCCACTCTGCCCGCCAGCTCTGTAGCACTTTGCGGTCTGCCTAAACTAATTATGTCTTGATAATGTACATTCTAAAAGTTTTCAACAATTTCTTATTGATTCCCTTTCCATTAAAACCAAACGCTTTAAAATAAATATATACTTTAAAAAAAATGGTAAATGAATAATGAACTTCTATTACGCTTTGTTCTTGCGGTCTATTTACAATTTGAATTTAAGACAAAAATTTTTGCTGGAGAACCATTTGTACCTTAGATTTAGCCGAGTGCTAAGCAAACGAACCAACAGAAAAGTTGTCTGTGCCAACAGTTGCTAACACCATATTATTTGATTTTTAAAAATACATCATTTTTTTGGGGGATTTAATAATTAACCAATGCTATCTAAAGCGTTTTATATTTGTGCGTTATTTTATTTATAAAAATCTCATTTCGAGAACTTAATATTCATTTCATCAATATACATATTGACATGCTGCTATATTATTGCGGCACATTAATAATGATGAAAACATAACTCTCAAGTAACTCTTACCCATTTGTACTTATCTTTTGGTTTTATTCGTGCGATGCTCTTTTACCGAACTCAATTTTGTGAGAGATATGATTAAGTAAGTGAGCAGGTGAACGATCTTCACATTCTTTAAACCCCCTCGTGCATACCAACACATGCAAATGACAGTAAAAAGCAATACAATCAGCAAACCCCTGAACATATGCATATAAAGGCTCAATGGTTGAAATGTTAATGTCTTTCGATTCTCTCACACACCAATTCAATCTATATATTTGTTCGTTTATCCTTTTCTATCGTATAAACTATACATCTTCTTGATTTAAGGAGATTTAAATTGGCCGATAACACTATCGCTGGCATCAATATGCATCTCGTATTATATCATGTACAAAAACTTAACTTTACATTTAATAAATTACCCGATGTATAACAATCTCGTAAACTTTATTGGCTGCATCAATATGGGTAGTAAAATACGCTCCTTCACATTTAATTAACTGAGTTAAGCTTCTCACAACAGTTGAAATTGGGTTTCGCTTCCGGAATGCAAAGTTCGACTGAAAATGATCGGAGAGTGAAATTGAATAATGCCCCATAGACGATGGGTGAAAGTTTAAAGGTAATTGAATACCGTGCAATAATGCACTGCTGCCGACTTATGGTCACTGGCCAAAAAGCAAATAATTTCCGCCCCAGTGAAAGGCGAGCTGGGCGTGGCAGGTTGGGGGGCGCTGCAGGCAGTCAGCAATGGGGCTACCAGGCCTGGTAGCCACCAGTGCCACGACCCACCGTACGGACAAAGAGAATGTGAGTGAGTGACAGGTAAACCGCAGGCGCCAGCCAGCCATGAAAGCATATTCATGTTGCAAGTGCCACAGACAGGTGGCAGGAGCCCAGGCACGTGCAGTGTGGCATTAATTGAATAGCAAGAGCCCACTGGCAGAGCCGGGGCGAGTGCGCGGGGCGACTGCGGAGCTCAAAAGCTCACTGAGAATAGCGATTTGGTTGATGCAAATATCTGTTGATGCGGTTAGATTGTGGCATTGGTTGCACTAATTGCAACATTGCAACCTTTCAAGCAAACCTCAAACAGTCAAAGCTGTTTTCCATTGCAAAAGTCAGCTGACGAATTAAGTCCAATTAATGCCACAGAATGTAATTAGAGATGAGGTTGGCTTGTGGCTGACGCTTGAAAGCCAGTCAAGCATTCAAATTGTATTCTAATGCATTTATCCCACTTGACACCTAACCCCCACTAACACTGATGGACGATAAGGCACCTCTCCATATTGAATAATACACCATAAGCTACTGCTAAATTGCATTAGGTCTGACTAACTTGTGTTTAGTCTGGCCACTAGTTCTCGCTCATCTTTGATTTTCGTTTCGCAAACCTGCAGCTGGGCACTTCTAGCTGAATGAGCTTTTGAAGTGAACCACAGTGCTTGCAGTCGAGCTTGGGATTAGCCCCTGCCCCGGCTCCTACTCCTCTCTATGCCTCCTTAAACATCCGTTTTGTCGACTCAGGACGTTAACTGGCAGCGGCTTATTTCATTTTTGCTTTCTGTCTCTGGGTTGGCCCTTGCAAGTAGATTATATTGTTGACGTGGTCATAACCTTTTCCACATATCCATTATGCGCTGCATGCCGTAGTGGATACAGTCAATGTGTGTCAGCCAGCTATGACATTGGCATGCGGAATGTGGCATGTGGCATGGCATGTCAACTGTCGTTAAATGGGTCAACTGCACCTATTGAACTGTGGGCTTTAAAGGGCGTACTGTGGTTACGGATCTCTTTGTTGTATATTTGAGCTTGATTTCATAATATATATGATAGAGCTGGGGAATGCTCGATTCGATTTCGCATGGTCCATCTCTATGGCCCGCTTAGCTAATAAAAGTTGCAGACATGGCCACGACTTGGCCAAGGTCTACGGCTAGACGCCATGTTAACTCATTAATTTAATCATACAACAAAAACTTTGCAACCTCAATTACTCAGCTGAGCTTGGAGCAGCAGCGGCGTCGTCTGCCAAGGATATATACGGTGAAGGACATGCGGGCCATAAATTAGGCAATACGACAGGCAAATCATAATCAGGTAGCTGACATGCTTTAGTTGGCCTCATTATTATCTCTGCTGTTGCCTAGGCCAGAGTAGATCCCACATTAATTGTGACTGTAAGGAAGTGTGGGTAGGGGGACTTGGGGCGCTAGGAAGCGGTGTGGACGAGGCGTATAATAATACGCCCCACACAGCTTTTGTTGAACTTTGAGGGCTGGGCGCATTGTTTAGCACATTCCACTCTATTGAAAGGGCGTGGCGGGCGCTCCTGTCTGCATATTAACATAAATATGAGAGTTATTTGCATGTTAATGAGGCCATAGAAACTAATAGACCCATCTTTGATTACACAACTAATAAGCGAGTCTTGCATGTGGTTAATATGTATCTATATGTATGTGTGCGCGTGTGTGTGTCTTATTATAAGCAAATGCGCACACAGCTGAACATGTGCAACTGTTCGCTAGTACATATGCACATATATATATATACATATATGTATAAATCCAACAGAAATAATTATTCGAATTAAAAAAAATGCGGAAAATGCTAATTTTGCTTTATAAGAGAAACATACACGAAGTCAATTTTTCCAGCAAAAATGTAAAAAAAAAAAAAACTCAATAACTCGAATATTCTCCCGTTTTCCAATATATGCTGTTGTGTGTTTATTAAAACAAAATAAAAAGAGCAGCAAGAGTGGAACCGAGATTTTCTGGGAAATGTACTAATACAGCCACGTCTTATATATTAAAAAATAAACATTGATAAACTGATAAGGCCAACGGTCACCTGAATTTCAGGATCAACAACCGTCCTTACCAGCACCGCCACTTGGAGCACCATCTAGAAAATCCAAGCTTGGACAATAGAATCAAACAGTCAATGGCAATTGCGATTCATGGAATATGCTAGAGCTCACGCATTGGAATGTATGAATGTATGAATGTGTGTATGTGTGCGGATGTATGGGAAAATGCGTGGCACGTTCTGCAGACAATTGGCCAAATGTTTTCTTTAATGACTTCTACGTTCCTTCACGAATTTGAACGCAATTTGAATATTTGTCGTTTAAAGAAAACAAATGCAAAGTCATTCACATATTGGCTTTGTTACTTTAATTTAAAGAATTTGTTCAAATTTGATATGCAAAAAATTTAAATAAAATAAAATAAAATAAAGAATTTATTAGAAAATAAAAATGTATTAAATATACATATATGCATGTATGTATATAAATATCGATCCAAAAACGTGTAAGATAATAATTTGAAAGCTGCATTTCGAATTTGAACGTTTTTTGTGCTGTACACTTGCTGTATATATATGTATGTATGTGTATGTACTTAAAAAAAGTTTCTAGTCCTTAGCTCTTATAGGCATCAGATCGATCCATCGTGATCAGGAATATACATATATGCATTAGGGACTCTGTCTGTCACACCCTCTTTTACACAAATAAATAAATAATCTGTCTTTCAGATAATAACACCTACCCGCTCTCTGGTGCTGTGCGCCGACTCCAGACGCGAAATGGAGGACTGGCTGGGATCTCTGAAGACAGCGACGGCGCCGCAGCGGCCGCGTGGCGACAGCTTCCTGATCGATCAGCACGACATACTCTCGAATCACCATCACTGGTATGCGACCTCCCATGCGCGACCCACCTACTGCAATGTGTGCCGCGATGCGCTCTCTGGCGTCACGTCGCACGGGCTCAGCTGCGAGGTGTGCAAGTGCAAGGTGCACAAGCGATGTGCGGCCAAGGCGATAGCCAACTGCAAGTGGACAACGCTGGCAACGGTCGGCAAGGACATCATTGAGCAGCCCGACGGCAGCCTCATTATGCCGCATCAATGGATGGAGGGAAATTTGCCCGTATCGGCCGTGTGTGCGGTTTGCAAGAAGACCTGCGGCTCGGTGCTGCGGTTGCAGGATTGGCGCTGCCTCTGGTGCAGGGATACGGTGCACGTGGCATGTCGACCGCAAATGCCGATTGTCTGTCCGATTGGCCCCGCCAAGCTGTCCGTGGTGCCGCCCACCAGCGTGCATTCAATTAGCACGGACGATGCCTGGGACGTGGTCAGTCCGAAGGGCAACTTTTCGCCGCTGCTCGTCTTTGTCAACTCCAAGTCGGGCGATAATCAGGGCGTCAAGTTTCTGCGGCGATTCAAACAGCTGCTGAATCCGGCGCAGGTATTCGATCTGATCTCAACGGGGCCCAGCCTGGGTCTGCGACTGTTTCGCCACTTTGAAATGTTTCGCATCCTGGTGTGCTCCGGCGATGGCTCCGTCGGCTGGGTGCTCAGCGAAATCGATCGTTTTAATATGCACGTAAGTTTAAATTCTCATATCTTAATCGACGCTCCTAATTGTTGTTCATTTAATTCCACGACAGAAACAATGCCAGGTGGCTGTCATGCCGCTGGGTACGGGCAACGATCTGGCCCGGGTCTTGGGCTGGGGCTCCAGCTGCGATGATGACACCCACCTGCCCCAGATATTGGAGCGCTACGAGTCGGCCAGCACCAAAATGCTGGATCGCTGGAGCATTATGGTGTTCGAGAAAGCCATCACGGTGCCCAAGATGCCAAAGATGTCGATTACCACAGAACAGGAGGCTCTGCTCACGGGCATGGTCACGTCGGCCAATCACCATTTGCGCTTCATAGTCGAGACGAACGATACGCAAACGTTGATAAGCTCCACACGCTCCCTCTGCGACACCGTCGACGAGCTGGTCTCACGCATCTCTGAGCATCACAAGGACGACGAGCAGCTGGCTATGAAATGTGACATCCTACGACAGAAGCTAACAATGCTGCTGGATGCTCTGCAGGAGGAGGAGCTTGGCACGCACAGTGGCGACGATTTGGTAGCCACCATAAGGAGTTTAATATCGCGTAGCGGGCCCTTAACAACGGCACGCCCATCGTTTCTGTAAGTAGAGACAGAAGAAAAATTAAAAATGATTTTATTTTTAATGATTAATGATTTTGCTTTACTTGTATATACATTTCTTTATCAACTATTTGTTTTATCTGTTTAAAAATATTTATTTTTTTTTTTTTTTTTAATTCTAAAAAAGTATTTTCTGTGCAGCTTAAAAGTAGGCAACACTTTTATTTTGAGGATTTGCACTGCTTTTCGCACAGATGCACTGCTTAGCATGCAAGCAGTTGTGAACAGCTCATCTGACTGAATGCGGGCGAAATTAAAAATTTAAATAACTGAACTTAATTACTTTGGCAACTTTTTTGATATAATAACACACGATTTAAAAAAATACTTGAAATATACAAAAAATTATTTAGTAGATTGAAATTATTTCTAATCAAATTTTATTATTTCTTCCAGCAATCCGAATATATCTATTGAAAAAACAGAAAAGGATAACATCAATTCAAAAGAGCGTCGCAATAGCCGTTCACTGCGCTCCAGCGAAAAGGAGGCCTTACAGTGCCGAGCGAACAGTGTGAAGCGCGCCATTTACAATGTGGTGGAACACTCGGAGCCGGGTCGCCCTAAGCGTTACCAGCGGAAGCTCTCAATTACACCCTTTGAGGCGCTCAAGATACCAATAACGAATTCGGGCGACTCGACGCCCTGCGGCTCGCCGCTGCCAATAATACCTCCCATCAACATTATCTCGCCGACAATGGAGACATCGCGGCTGACCTGCATATCACCGCTGCCGGACACACGTCGCGATTCAGTGGATGAGAATTTCTTCAACAGCATCAATTTGCCGGCGCCGCGTCAATTCGCGGACAGTCGCCGCAGCTCGGGTGTGCCGGAGGTCATCCAGGAAATGGAAGAGGGCGCCAACGGGGAGACGGTATATCGCGTTGGCCGCTTGTCCTTGAGCGGTGGCGCCAACATCGATGATGCGGGCAATCGCCTGTCGCCAAGCAACGAGGCAGGCGAGAGCACGCCTACCGAGCGCAAGGTGGACTTCCTGCGAGTGCCGATTATGACAAGCGAGCCGATAGTCGATCCCTTGTCCGACTATCGCCCGATCGAGGTGTTCGAGCGCACCTACTACATGGCACGCGAAATGGACAAGGACAAGGAGCGCACTGCGAGCGGTCAGGTCGAGAGCGAGAAGGAGGAGGCGGACATCAATGAGAAAAGCGAACCGCAGGAGCCGCATCGAGCTCTGGTACACACTTGTAATCTACAGGTACCCGGCATTGTCGTAACCCCCCAATCCCAAAATGTCTATACGAGCGAAAGCCTCACAATCATTGACACCGATGCCCAGACCAACACTGTATGGCATTATCTAACCAGATATCGAGAACAAAACTCAGTTGGCTCTTCTTTTGCCTTTGCAGGAACAGTCGTCGTCGGAGGATCTGGGCGGAGAGGCGAGCGATGTGATGTCCGCCATCAGCAATGAGGAATGCAGTGTGGCCTCCGAGATCTTCGATAAGCCCGAGCCGGGTCACAGCCTGGGCGACATCATACAGGTGAGTGGGAAGCCTCTCCGATTGAAACTACTTTTTCTATGACTAAAATTACTATTATTGAGTAGAATCTGGATGCGAACAACTTTACGCACATCGACTCGCCGGAGACTAGCGATGAGACGGAGCCCATGCCCGGAGAGAGCCTGATGGATGACATCAGCTCGGTGCTGGGCCATGACATCACCAATGCGCTGCAGGACAACACCATCACGGATGACACCACCACCCTCTGCTCGGAGCATGCGGGGCCGCCGAAGCCGCCGCGCAAGAAATCGCTGAGCGCCTTGGCCCAAAGCAAAACGCATCCGCGGCGACGCAACTCCTCCCCGCCGCGCAAAGCCGGGCTGGCACGCATGGACAGCGACGACAATCCGCAGCAGTTCGGCTTCGAGAACATTGTATTCGAGATCGACAATCGTTGCGATGATCAGAAGATACGGGAGCCGCCGCGGTACTGCAGCCTGGCGCAGTTCGTGGAAGGTAACGATATAGCGCGTCAGAGTTTCAAGGTATGTGTTAACCGGCGATCCGGCCAAAAGTAGGTAAATTGTATATATATACCCATATATGTATATATATACATATAGATATATGCATTTATATATAGAGCTATAGCTATGTTATGTTTATCGAAAGTGCTCCGACATGGCCACTTATGGTAAAAAATCTTTGTTGCTCTCCGTTTGCTTCTTTCTTCAAACTTTTCTTTTCGTGTGTATTTAACAAACCGAATACGTTCACTTGCTTGCCTCAAATCCAAATCCAAATCTCCAAACTCGAACTCTAAATAATACCAACTAAACGTATAACGAAATCGAACCAAAATCAAAACCAAAAAAAAAAATATATATATATAACTCCTGCTCCTGTGTGACTCTCTATCTATCTAATGTGAAGCGTCCCAAAAAGCGCATCTCACTCAAGAAACTGAATGCAAATACAACAACAACAATCGTATCTCAACAGCAGCTAATGCTTGATCGCAATAGCAATGACAATGGCAAAACCGAAGAGGCGGACACGCCCACAAACACAGCCCCAACCAGAACGTATCGAAATCTAACAACGACTACGACTAGCGACGAACTGGAAACTGCAATTAAAATTGAAATAAACAATGCAACGACAAGCACAACAACAACAACAACATCAACATCATCATCATCATCAACAACAACAACAACGAGTACGAGTACAGTAAAGCCCCTTGAATCGGCAATGGCCTCGTCGACATCGCCCACTAAGAAGTCGGGCCATGGACAAGAAGTAAAGCGCATTACCTTTGATGAGTCGTGTAAGAAAGAATCCTTTGATGATGTAAATCCCAACTATCCACAGATAAGTGTTGTTGTAAGGCCACCAACACCATTGCGTGGTGATTCCGTTAAGCCAACAGCATCATCAGCATCGTCGGCATCCTTATTGGCGACCTCGTCGTCGCTGCTCGGTGTACGAACGTTGAACTCCTCGGAGATACGACGTCACTCGAGCCATGCGCCCAGCTTGGCTGTGCGCGATTATGACAAGGATAAAGATCGACGACATTCCGGTTTCAATCCAAATTTCCTAACATTGGACCCGGAACATGCGCGCTTCCTCAGCAGTTCACCAGCGGCTAGTCGTAGAATTAGCTGTGGCAGTCTCTTCAAGGTAAGTCCTGACCCAAAACAGCTCACTCCCCCCACATATACCACATATATATACATAATATATATACCATATATATATTCATATATATATATATACGATTTACGTTGGCACTACTGCATCAGCAAGTGAAAGTATATGTATGTCAGCCGAGCAATGGCAATGCAGAAATCCGATCAAAAATTCAGAAATGCGAATTTAGGTAATTGTTTCAATTTGAATTGTCGCGATATTTCAAATAACAATTTTTAAGCATATTAGTACGGAATACACTGGGGTATTCTCGCTGTAAATCTACATCTAGTCATACACCAAATTGATTTAATTTATTTTGTAGTTTACGTTAAGAGGTAAAAGTCTCTATGCAGCTAAAGTTTTGTTTATACCTATAAAATTGTTGAGAACTTGTTATAGACTAATGCAGTTCGATATTAAAAAACAAATTAAACTGAATATTAAAAAAAAAACTGGAGCCGTGTGAATTAAACAAAACATACCATATACGTTTTTACTATTATTTGCCACATTAACTATAATTTAGCTAGTTGCGCTTGAGTTATGAAAACCAGATTTTATTTGAATAAAAAAAATACCACAAAATCAATCAAAATAAATACAATTAATACCATATATATAGAATTATATATATGCAAACAAACTTAAATGTAACAAAAGAAAAATACAAAATATATTTAACAAAGCACAAATCAATTGGTACGTATTTCAAAATTATGTCAACTACTTGTATGAATTTCTCTTTTAGTTTTACAACACTGAAAAGCTTTGAACACACATTCACACTCACACTCAACACACATACATACATTCTATACAGACACAAAAACATATATTTTTATATATAATCACACATAGACATAATATTATTTTTTTTCGCGAATACGAAATGCATTTTCTTAGAAGAGAAACCAAAAACTGAACGTTAAACGCACCTACGGACTGTTCAGTGTGCGTTTCTTTGTGGTCGCCGAACCAGACATTCGCCTGGCAACCCTGGCGCTAATTAGGCCGCTAATACCGCTGGTAAGCCCGTTAACCAGAGGTCGGGGTCTCTCCTTTCTACTGCGTTCCTGAGTTCGTTCGTTCCATGCGCTCGTTCGTTCGTTCCTTTGATCGTGCGATCGATCGTTCGATGTATATCCGTAACCCCAGCAAATGAAATAACTACATATATACATATAAATATATAAATTAATGCAATATATTCTAGTAATATCCCCCTGTACAAAGTGCCAGTTGAAGTCTCAGCTTTCGTTTCAGTTTGTGGTTAAAGCACACGCGTCAATTTGATTTGATTTTCTTGAGTTACACACGTGTTGTCGTCTTGAAAAGTAGTGTTGCCTCATATCCAATATTATAAGCTATCGTTAACCAATACTAATTACTTAACAATTTCCATAACAAAAGCTAATATCTCAAATACGCTCTGCTTTCTAAAAATTGTCCATATTTCTTTCCAAGTAGTGGCCTGTCTCTCTCTCGCTCTCTATCTTTCTCTCCCTCCCCGCTCTCGATCTCTATATCTTTCCTTCTGAAAACTCCACTTGTGAAACCTGTGACCTCCATTACACAACACTAGCACACGCACATAACCTCACACTCCAACTGCTCACACACGCTCTCACTCTCTCGCTCTCTCAATCAGCCACATCCACATGTTTCTTTGTATCGTAGTTAGTGCTGACTTTCCAGTTGCTCTTTGACACCATTGGCCCATTGATTCCCCGCTCCATCTAATCGCTGACTCTTTCTTGCAGCCTAACGAAGCTCTGCCCAATCTGCAGACACTCAAGGGCTCCAAATCGAGTCTCTTCATGGGCTCCACTCTGTTTGGCTTCGAGCACTTTAGCACCGGCGACAAGGACGAAAAGCCCGGCAAGGATAAAGAACGCACACCCACAGAAGAGACCAATCGCAAGCTGCCCATTATCAATCCCATCGTTCGCTTGCCCAACTGGCCGAGTAAGTAGAATTCCATGGTTGAAACTGAAGAGAACTAAAGAGATTTCTCTTGAACTAATTTTTTGATTCCGAATGAAAATGCTATACAAATTCTTGTTCATTATTTATACTTAATTTAATTTAATTATTGTATTTATTATTCACTTTGATATTTAAGTATTTTCCATCCCTTTTACAGATCTAGCAAATGGCACTGGCTTCATATCCAAGTGTCTGATGGCCAATGCGGACACGCTGTGCGCCGCCGTCAGTCCGCTGATGGATCCGGATGAGACTCTGCTAGCCGGCTACCATGAGAAGTGTGTGATGAACAATTACTTTGGCATTGGCATCGATGCAAAGATATCGCTCGACTTTCACAACAAACGCGAGGAGCATCCGGAGAAATGTCGCTCCCGGGCACGCAATTATATGTGGTACGGCGTGCTGGGCTCCAAGCAGCTGCTGCAGAAGACCTGCAAGAATCTGGAGCAGCGCGTGCAGCTGGAGTGCGATGGACAGCGCATTCCCCTGCCAGAGCTGCAGGGCATTGTCATACTGAATATACCCAGTTTCATGGGCGGCACCAATTTCTGGGGCAACAGCAGCAAGAAGGAGGACATCTTTCTGCCGCCCAGCTTCGATGATCGTGTGCTGGAGGTGGTCGCCGTCTTTGGGTCGGTGCAGATGGCAGCGTCGCGTCTGATCAATCTGCAGCATCATCGCATTGCCCAGTGTCAAAGCGTGCAGATCAATATACTGGGCGACGAGGAGATACCGATCCAGGTGGATGGCGAGGCCTGGCTGCAGCCCCCGGGCATGATACGCATTCTGCACAAGAATCGCGTCCAGATGCTGTGCCGCAACCGCAGCCTGGAGGTCTCGCTCAAGAGCTGGCAGGAGAAGCAGCGTCAGCACAGCATATCCATACAGCGGGACACCTCCTCGACCGCCTCCGAGCATGCCGTGTCCACGGACGAGGTCATATCGGAGCGCGAGTGCTATGTGCTGCTGAACTTCATCGAGGCAGTTAGCTCACTTGTCAAGTGGGTGAAGTTCTTGATCATCTCGCATCCGGCACTGCAGCATGATCTGTATGAGGTGGCCTGCCGTGCCAGCGAGGCACTGGAGTCCATACACCCGCAGGGCAAGCTGTTGGAGGGGCCTTCATTGCGCACCAAGTTGGTGGAGGTCATTGACTCCTCGCGCCAGCTCTACGATGATGCCTGCACGCTGTTGCGTGATCGTGGCCATAGTCTGATCCTGCGCGAGGACCTGGAGACGAAGCTGAGTGCTGCGCTGGCCAACATGGAAATGGAGCTGAAAAAGTGCTCCGTGCAGAAGTGCATCGATGGCAAGCTGCGCGCCTACTTCAACGTGCTGGCGCCCAACGAGGAGGTAAGAGCTACTACATCTTGACGAAATCGAGTTGCTTTAATAAACCGTTTTCTAATCCTCAGCCCGATGGACGTCGCAAATCGCGTCCATTCTGGGTGCGTTTGCGCTCCGGCTCGACCGCCGGCCAACAGCAGTTCAAGCCCCCGATCACAAACACCCGCGAGGCAGCCAACAACTGGAGCGTCAACGAGGTTGTCACCTGGCTGGAGACGATGCAGCTGTCGGAGTATGTGGACAGCTTTCTCAAGAACGATATACGCGGCAAGGAGCTGCTTACGCTGGGCAGGCGGGATCTGAAGGATCTGGGCGTAGTCAAGGTGGGCCACGTAAAGCGCATCCTGCAGGCTATCAAGGATCTGAGCGAGAACTAAGCGTGATACAAAAGCGCCGATAAAAGTGAAATTTGTTGTGTTGGAATGAAGTTGAGGATATCGTTGAAGGAAGGCGTGGCTGTTTAGTGTGTTAGGCAGGCGAGATAGTTTTATATGAGACAAATGCATACAACAATCACTATTTATAGACTAGCTTAGCTAAAAATGAATAAATCTCTCGAATACGTTTATTTTTCCCGCATTCCGGGGGCTGCGAGAGGCATAAGCAACCTTTCTCTGTAGTTAATTAAATATCAAAAACTGCAAGAGAACCTTAAATATTAATACTCAACATATATATAAATAAATAAATCGAAACAGCTAATTTATTTTTCCAGCAAAACATATATACATATAAACAAATAAATAAACATAAATATAATAATTGATATTACTCTGGTTTGATAAGACTTATCGTTTTCTGTTCTAGTTAATTAAGCGAACTGAATTTCATTTTTGAATATGTACCTAAATATATATACATATAAATTACATATTTATATATACGTATGTCAAAATTCAAAATTATTTAATTATGGCAGATAAACGAATTTAAACGTAGTGGCACATGCTAAAACTAAACAAAACTAAAATTAACAAATTGCATTTAGTTATAAGTACAGTTTGAAATTCAATTTACGCTTAGCAAGAGTTGTAAACCTCCATAAAACATAAAGCAAAAAGAAATCCCCTTAAAGATTATTCTAAATTTATAAGCAATTTTCGATTTTACAATTGTTAGAGAACAAAACTATCTATTTATGAAATGACAAAATCAACCTTGACATATTCTTAATTCTAATTAAATACAACTAAATTTAAATGTTTGCCCACTTTAAGAACTAACCATGCAAATATTTTAAGTAACAAAGAAAAGTCTGTTAAATGTGTCATTTTTTGAGTATAACCAAAAAGCAAAACGAACTTTTAATATGTTTATTTGAATTAATTCAAGAGTTAGCGCTTAGGTTTAAGATTAAGTATATCGGATTTGTTCTGGTGCGGGGCGCCAGCGCCCGAAAATTATTTGAATACAAAATCAAAGCGAAAAAAAGCAAAAAAAAAAAAAGGAAAACTAATTTAGCTAGCATTGAAGCTCACAATATTGTGTTTCAGTACTTTTTTGGTATACCTTTTGATTGTTTACTCGGTCCTAACTGTGTAATGTTTAAGAAATTGTGCTAAATTTTTATAGTTACTTATTTTCAATATAGCATATGTATGAATACTACATACCATATACCTTTGTATATACATATACATACAAACATATGTATATATGTATATATATATATAGCTGCATATATGTTAATGTATTTTTTGTGTGTTACTAATCATCTGTCAGTCGTTTCCATACATCAACCATATACATCAACTCACATCACTTTCGAAATCTTTGCTCAAATTGTCTCCAGTTTGAGTTAGATTTTTCTAAAGTGAGCAAGGTATATGGAACATCCTACTCTATATGCAATACGTATACATAACAAATCTCTTGAGCGACGTCTATATATTATATTTTTTGATATCAAAGTATAAATGAGCCCAGACCAACTCGATTGATTTGTTGTACCGCTGTACCCACTAATTTCCACTGATTTCGTGTAGCACTCCGCAAAGTTTAACACATATTTGTAAAACTGTTTACGCTTACAATTAACCCTCGTATAACAAGGAAAATTAATTTGGAAACTAATTTAAGAACTTATTAAGCAAACCAAAGCAAAAACACAAACTAAAAATAAATAAAAAATAAACAATCCTTTAAAAAGAAAAAAAAAACTACTTACAATCAAAACTAACTCAAACACAATTTAAATATTTTTTCGACACATGTATTTTCGAAGGACCTTTAAAAATAACCAAATTACATTTATAAAAATTATCATTAAAATTTTTAGTTTGTAAACTTCACCTATTTCATAGATATTTTCACTTTTGTCTACATATGAACATACCAAAATTAACCTAATGCATTTTAATTTCATTTCAACAATACTGTGATAACAGCTTTCTAAAAAAAAAACCCTTAAACTAAATTAAACAATGAAAAAATATAATTTAAATGAATTTGTAATCTGCATAATATTTATATAAAAAATAAAATAAAACTATAAAAAAAAAAAAACAAATAATATCACTAAAATCCAAATAATATATAATTTAAATTAAACCAAATATAAATCATTTATGCAATATCCTAGAACAATCTCTGTAAATCTATGGAATTTTCCAATGCTGTATTTAAAATTCCAATTTTAAATACTTTAAAGCACAATCTACAAGTTACCCAAGTAAAAATATTGTTGACTAATCCAAACCGAAAATCTTGTACCCAAATATAATACACATATTATAATAGACAAAACTCTTCTTAACGAAAAATGTAATAATAGAAACAATAATAATAAAAGCAAAACACAAAACAAATTATTGTTCTTTTTCTTTATATTATATTGTACCCAAATGTAAAATCAGAAGGGCTTTGTAAAAATACAGTAGATAGAAGGAGGCACTTCAACAGGAGCAAACTCGATGTAACCTTGTCCGGAATATATTACAGATTTGTGGGTCCATGTATAAAACGCACAGTTCGAGCTAGTTTCCAAATACCTATAACCATTCACGTTTCATTAAAACCCTATAAAAAAAACAGCATTAAAATAATAACTTGTGCGTCCTAGGAGCTAGAGTCTCAAAATACCGCATAAAGATGAGTCTTATACTAGTTTATACTATTTTGATCATTTTGAAGCCACCCGTTGTTTCTTCATTCCCCTTTCCGTAAAATTGAAATACATTGTTTAAAACGTTTATATGCACTTTCCATTTATTTGATTCATAGTTTTATTATTATTTTTCTTTTTTAACCATCACTTGATTTGTTTTTATTTTCGTATTTTTATAAGTTTTTGTTACACTTTCTGTAGGTATTCTTTTAAAGTTGGTACATAGGGTTTTATGACCTTTTATAAATTGTTTTTGTTTTAAATCTTTGCAAGGCTATTTGGTGTGCCTTAGGTTTTCGTTTTATGTGTGACATTGGGGAAAAATTATTAAATATTTTTCGTTAGATAGATTCATTTGCATTGAATTAATTTTCTCATTTTAAAATGCGTTCATTTTGCATTCTGCCATGAAAGTCAATTTTTTCAAATGTATTTTTCGACTTTAAAATAAATAAATATGCAAATTAATTTAGTTTTGTTCCTTTTTTTTTTTGAAAATTCCATATCCATGTATATATGTATACAAATAGCACACCAATCGGATCATACTGTACGTATTTATTTATTTCGTTTTGTGTTGTGTACATTTTATTTTGTAAACAAGCTAGAATATATATCGAGTTTGTTCTTAAGAAGATTCATATTAAAGTTACCTAAAATTTGTAAGTATGATAGTTAAAACTAAATGAGTTCCAAATCTTTAGTTTTGAAATTTTAATTTAATTCATTTGTTTTGCCATTCTCTTACTTCGAACTATAACTGTAAAGAGAGAGTGTTTGTGTGAGTGTATGTGTGAGAGAGAGTTCTTTATCAAGGCTATATATTTTAGTAAAGTTCTTGCTTATAATCGTGTCTAACTAATGCAGTTTAGAGTATGGTATATGGTTTTCTTTGAAATCTCATAGATTGCGCATAATAAACAAATGTTTGTTGAATTTGTTCATGGATAACATGGGTTCCATTCTTAACTGGGGGATTACTTTTAACTATAAGACGTAGACTTCAACTCAACAGTTTCAACAAACAGACAAGCTTTTCAATGAAAAACATATAAAAATACATACTTTAACTGTTTGTTAATAAATACCACTGAAACTTTGTTTTGTTTGTGTATTTTTTGTTCATCTTATATTTTTAGTTTACTTTTTTAATAAAAATATGTGTAGGCAAGCAACAATTAAGCTCAATACTGAAGTTAATCACAAGTAAAATTTTAACTTCAGTTATATATCTTTTATAAACACTAAACGTTAAGCTTTTAATTCTTATTTGTGAAATTATAAAATTAATTCTTCAACTCAAGATGCGCTTGAAAAAGCTAATGCAAATTTATTTTAAACATGCTTTGTTTTTTTTTTTTATTTTTTACGTTTTGTACTCAGAAATGAATCAAGCAAATTACTTTTCAGTGTTGACAAGTATTTTTTTTTTTTTTTCTTCTTTTTTTTTTAATTATTTCTATTGGGAAGCATTTTAGTGAGGTCAACAAACACTGCGTTTATTTTGGTTTGCTTGTCCCTTGCGTCTTTGTTTATTTACTAACACATTTTTCGCTTCATTTACTTTGTATTCTCATTACATAATTCCATACATATTCATTTATTTGAAATGTATGTCGCAAAATTAGTTTCACAGTTTCTCGTAATACAAAAAACGGTTCTTTTTTTGTGTAGTACGGTACGTTTGTTTGTGTGTGTGTGTGTTATAACCATCATTGCCAAAAGTGTGTACTTAAAATATTATTAATATCATTTACTTATTTTTGGTTGTTGTTGTATTTGTAGCTCATGTGCAAAATCTATTTTTGTTCAAGTTTGTGTTTCGTTTGCCGGATCTGTTTAGTTCACCCTATATGCATTACCCAATATACTCAGCATAAGTATTTTGCCATTGGATTTACCTGTGTCGTTCTTGTCTTAATGAAAGTTACAAAAAATTTGAGGTTTTCGTTTTTAGCTAAAACATTTTAGCTAAAACACACTTATGTTTGTTGTTCATTATTTTTCATTTTGTTGGACGGGTCTCTGCGGTGATGTTGTCCTTGCTTTAATGCTGTTACAATTCTATTTTTATTTGCTCGAGAATTACTTTTATATTATTACCAGCTTGTGTTGAGGGTGCTCGCGAAAATTCCTGTTATTTCTTTTGGGGGATCATAGGCAGTGAAAGTAAGTGTTTTATATATTATTTTAGGGGCGAAATACACATGGAGCTCTCTAAATTATAATCTAGACTGACTTCTCTGACTACTATTAATGGGTAATTTAAATTCAGTTGAAATCCTAATATGCCTCTAATGAGAACTTAATGGCGTTTTACTTTAATTCATCGAATATGTTTTTGTTTCGTAGTTTTCCAAGTAAACAGGTATTTAAAGCCGAAATAGTTTAGGCTGCTGCAAAACTATCAATAAATCGCCGTTCCTTTGGATCTCCTATAGATAATTATCTACTGCACCAATAGTGCTACAGCTTTCTTTTTTTTTTTTTTTTAAGTAAAAGAAGCTGTAATTAAGGAAAATGAAACATTTCAAATATATATAATAAAGGTATTATATAGAAGAAACTCAACATATCAGACTATCTATCGACTTCACAACTATCGATTTGAGGCACTATCGATAGCTTTTGCAGCGCGGATTTTGCAGAAGATTAGAGTATGTGGCTTTTGCATGCTTGAGGCGGACATTACGTGTCAAAAACTTTAAGTGAATTTAGCAAATTGTTTGTTCGCTCTAATGCCAAATACATTTTGCACTTGAAGCACTTACGACGCACAATTGTCGATCCTTAGACACTCTCCTCCTTGTTGGCTCCGCTGGTGCTGCTGCTGCCGCCCCAGAAGCGATCGAAACGGTCACGTGCCTTCTCCAGGACATCGACGGCAGCTGAACGGGCCGTCGAGGCAGTCGCTGTCGATGAGGACGATGAGAGGGCCGGCTCCGGCTTGCTGCTGACATCGCAGCGTACCGCCCCGCCCGGCTGGCTGGTGGGCGTCAGCGTTTTGCCGTAGACAGCGCCAGACGAGCTGCTCGCTGTGGGGCTGCCGATCGACTTCCAGGCTGTGTGTGTGTGGATGTGAAGGCATTGGAGGGGGGGAAATAGTTGTGGAAATAGTGTTTTGTAATGTTACGCAAAGGATACGCTACGCATTTGATACGCTATGTGGAAATACGCATTTTGGCTTAACGATTGTATTATTATTTTGTTTTTTTTTTTTATATATATAATTTTTTTTTTTTTTTTTTTTTTTGAGATAGATAGAGAGAGGGGAAAGTTGTTGCATTATATTTACGCTTGGTTTTTGAGTTTGGCTTTGGCTGGTGTTGCGATTTTTTTGTATTTTGAAGATTGCTTAACGATGATTGGATTTTGGATGATGGTTGTGAGTAGCGATACATACATATACATATACAGATACATATATTTAAATACGAGTTAATATATAAATATTTGTAAAAGCGATTTCTTATTTTGTTGATTTTTGTTTTGTTTCTTGTGTTTACTTATGCCGACTTCATATTGGTTTTTGGTTGGATTTTTTATGGAAGTTGCGTTTATTGAAGCGTGCTTTAAGGCTTACCGTCCATTTTAGCCTGTTCGGTTAGTTGTGGCGGTGCCGATTGTGGTGGCGGTGGTGGCTTTTCCACCGGTGTTGACGCTTTTATCTCGCTCTGAGGTCGACTATAGTTCTCGCCTGAAAGAGTGCACAAAATACAAATTAACAAAATACCCGGACTGGACAGGACTCTAAGTAATTTGTTACCCTCTTTGACATTTTGTGTGACGGTAAATGTCTTGCCAGTGTCCAAGGGCACCGTCCAGTTGACTGGATCGGGAGAGCGCATTATAATCTGCTCTGGCGACTTGACCCGTGTGGGCTCCGGCGGCGATTTCACCAATGGCTCATCGGGCACCTCGGGCACTGGCTGTGGACTGCAGCTAGAAATTGAAATAGCAGTCTCTCGGCCGTCTTCGGCATCGTCTGTTGGCATTGAAAATATGTATGCAGAGTTATAAGGATGTGTGTTTGATGAGCATAGGATACATGTACTTTATTTGTGGCGCTTTATTGGTTCGTTTTATTTTTAGGCTGCTGCAGCTGTCGATTTTTTTTTTTTTTTTTTTTTCTTCTTTTTTTTTCTTATTAAGCAAACTTTGTGATCGAGTTATATAGTAGGTTAGTAGTTGTAACTTAAAATTAAAATATTTATTTGTAAAAAGAAATGTTTTCTGTTTCCTTAAACATAACGTAATAACTTAGTTTTAAATTATACGTAATTCAACTTATTAAAAAATAAAAACACGAATTAAGCACAAAGCTTAAAAGGCAACCAAATTTGTTAGTAAGAATTGAATGGAACTTAAAAGAAATTTTTGCTTTCGATATAAATATAACTTTTTTACGTTATACAAAGCGCACAAGAGGGCAAAAGTAGAGGCATGCCACATCCAATAGACATTTAACACAGAAAGGCAGCAAATATTACAGTTAAAATCAATTTTATAAAAAATACTACTTAGAGCACGCAATAAAATAAGCAGCAAAAGAGTTTTGAGCTGATAAGAAAAATAGTTTCTTTATGTTCAGTTTTAGTTTTGGGTTTGATTTGACAGAAGCGTGTGGATGTGTAACAGGCAACGACGACAGCGCACAAAGATATCGATACTCGATATATCGATACACCAATAGTATCGATCAACAACTTCCATTTTAATAGCTATAAGTCTGTACCTCAAAATGTTATTTTTATTTTTACTTTTATATATCAAACAAATTACCTTTTAAAATTTACTAAAGACTCTACCTATCGTTACTTTAAATTAAATAAAAAAACTTCTTTTATGTTACTTACGAAAACGGATACCAAAAGTTCCGTTATTCAAAATTTTAATCTGAAAATCCCTCTAAAATATTAAAATTAATATTTTTTCCCCTTTTCTTTTAGCCTGATCCCACTGAAAATGGGAATTCAGGGTATATTGGTTTTCAAGTTTGTCGCTACTTATAAATGTACAACCTATGCACTGCGAATGTATTGTATTGTTTATGTTAAGTGTTCTATTGTAACATATATATATTATTAAAAACACAAACAAATATAACACATCTAAAAATACTAGACAGGCTAACTACTTATACTATTAGACACAAAAAACTGAGTGGTACACGAAAAAATGAAATGAAACTAGTGTTTTGTAAAAGTAAAGCTAGATTTAAAATACTACAAATTATAGGAGGCATAGATGGAAACGATAGTTGGGCTGACTTAGACACACGGCTGCAAAGACAACAAGTACAAACATTGATTACAACAACAACTAACACGTAAATAACACGTAACGCTTGTTGGTTTTTAGGCAACTTTGCAACAAATACAAGAATTTTTCATAATTTCTCAATACAGCCCTGTGGAATAACGGGACACAAACAGTATATATTGTATAACTTTGCCAATTTCTAAAATAAATTCCAATTCACTAACACAGACACACACTGAGTAATTCCACATGGCTGATCGAACAGATACAAATAACATAGAGGTAAATGTCGCCCAATTTCAATATGCCAATTCGTAAATAATAATGCTAATTTCATTACTCAACACTAATTTGTTGTACAACACAGTTTTTCGACAAGGTGTGAAATGCGCAAGTATTTGTAATTAAATTTAGTATATTTTGCTTTTCGTCCCTTTTTTTTTTTTGTTATTGTTTTTGTTAACAAAAGTTGCAACACAAACATTTCGCGCTTCAGATGTCATTTTACAGCATTTCCATTTTATAAAAGATTTTTGATTTTTTCTTTTTTTATGGGTGTATCAAATTTATATTGCAGAGAATTTTGTTTTTATTTTTGATTTTCAAGTTTTGCGGACAAACTTTACTCACTTTCAGCCAATTTTCTATCCTGACCTGGTACCGTTAGCCGTTTGATGTTGATGGTGACAGGTCGGGTGGGTGCCATTGCAGATGCTGTTGTTGTTGTTGTTGCTGCTGTTGTAGCTGTTGCTGTTGGTGTTGTTGTTGTTGTTGTTGTTGTTGCTAACGATGCACCAGCTTGTACTCTCTGCTGTTGATGTTGTAACTGTTGTTGTAGCTGTTGCTGTCTCTGCTTGTTTTGCTGATGCTTCGCACTATTTGCACTACTCTCGCTACCAGCACCAACTTGACTAATGCAACTAATATTCGATCTATCTTTGTCTTTCTTACGCATTTGCAGTTGCTGCTGCTGTTGTTGCTGTTGCTGTTGCTGTTTGGATGCCGGCTTCTTGCTGTTGCTTTTGTTGTAGCTCTTGCATTGTGATATATGTGATTGATTAGCATGATTAGCATGAGTTGAGGCTGCTGTACGGGCGGTTGATGTTGATGTTGCTGTAGCGGCGGCTACTGCTGCTGCTGCGGTTGCTGCTGTTGGCGCTGCGGCTACTTTACCGTTAGGCGGTGGCAGGGAACTACTTTTAATGCGGGATTGGGATGTTGTGGATAGGGTGGCTATAAAAACATTTTTGTTTTGCGTTTGTTTTTTGTTTTCGATTTTGTTTTTACGATTTTGATTTTGGCGTCGGGTTCGGTTTTAAGATGTCATTTTTTAGTTTTTTTGTTTTCAGACCAAAACAAAAGGCACATGGAAAAACAAATTTGAATATGAATTTCTGTTTAAAATGTATGTTTCAAATTTTTCTTTATCGGCAAATCGAAAATGCAACTCAAATAAAGGCAAAAAATTATTGAATTATTAATAAATTATATAGAACACAAATAAAAGCCGCGTTCTTAAAATCTTCTTTTGTTAGTTTATGTTGAGAGGTACAGAAACGGGTTAGTCTACTTAAAAGAAAGCTACCATTCATCACTTTTTGTTAGTTAACAAGAACATAGATATAAAGGATTGCATTAACCTAAGATAACTTAGTTAATAAGTAAACAAAATTTGTCTGAAACTCTCCAAATTATAATATGAAAATGTGTTAACAAAAAGTTAACCTCCTTAACAATTTGCCAGCATAAAATATCTGCATAATTGCGTTAACTTTTTTAATTACCCAAGTTAAGTTTTCTGGTAAAAAAAAAATTTGTAGGTAAAATTATAAACACCCTTGCAGAAGTTTGTGTCTTTCATCTGAATGTAAAGCAAACATTTCATTCTATACTATATAAGTTACAAACTTACGAACTTCAAAGAAAAGTTTTCTTTAAGTAATAATAGATTCTAAATAAAAAATCAAACTATAGTTCGGTTAAAATCCTGATGTCTGCTTTCCATATATGTACATAATGCATATCTGTACCAACATTTTATTAATTATATCTGAGATCAAGGCACATATCTGCAAAGGTATTTAGACTTTGGCAGGCCAAAGAGAAATAGTCTTTATTTATAAGATAATAATTAGTATATTGTACACAAATGATATTTTCACAAACATGTAAGCCAACAACATCTTGTTATTAGCGCCCACACACTTATTGCAAAATTGATAAATAAATTTTTTATGTATACACACATATATATACATATGTATATATAGTTTCAAAATCAACTGGGTTAGATTCACAACACGCACAAATTAGTGAATTTTTAGCCGTTGATCAACACTGAATTTGTTAGTATTTATGGTATTAGTATGTAGTATTATTAAAAGTTTAGTTTTGTATTTATTTATAGTATTATTAGTTTTGTTAGTATTTTGTTCACTCAACATGCTAAACTATAGAATGTTTATTCGAAAGACCAATCAAACGCTTCATTACATAACAATAAATAATATTCGGAGTAAAAAATAAATCAAAGATAATTAAGTTCTTAAAAATAATATACGAGTAAATGAACCGCAAGACCAGAGACTAAGCTAACAGTGAATTATGAACGTACCTTATACGTATTTGATTTTTTCTTTTTCTATTTTTTTTTTTTTTTAAGTTTTTATTTAGACACTTAACTATGTAAATATCCAGTTGAAGTATGTTTTGAAATGAACGTACAAACTTGCGGTGTGTCATTAAATACTAAAACTATAGTTAAATTAATTGCAAATGAAACTAATCAACAAAATCTAAACAATTCTAATCTTAACCAATTATATATATATACATATATATGTATGTATATAGATAGTATATGCAACTAAGGAATAAATTAATTTAAAAACAAAAATCAACTCAAGATTTAACACAAGGCAATGAACGAACGCACGCAACAGAACTGTGCGTGCGTATTGGAGTATATATATATATTTTTTGTTTTCATTTTTTTTTTTTTTTTTAAATCAAAATTTTCAGTTTGGGATGGATCTGCGCTCCGTTTGGCTACTTACATGGGCGTGGCTTACGTTCAGTTCCAGCCGATGCAGTCGGTACCTTTTTACGGTTCGTTGGCGCCTGACTCGCCGAGCGTATCTGACGCTTGGGTGACTCATTCTCAGCGTGGACCGCGCCAGGACCCACAGATTGCGAGCGTGCTGAACCACGCAAAACGAAGATGAAGAGATGTGGTATTTGGTATTGATACGTTTGTTTTTATTGTTTTTTTTTTTTTTCGATTTGTTTCGATGACAAAAGTATCAGTTGTTTAATTTGGCATTGAAACAGTTTGCTTAAGTAATGAGGGTGAGTGTGAAATATCTACTACATAGTTGGTGAAAAGTTCAGTACATGGCACTACAAATTATGTTTACTAATTCATCCTAGCTATACATTATCACACATATATATCTATATATATGGATATATCCCAGCACATTGAGACTCCAATTCAGGTAATATACATATATACAGGAAAACGGTGATAGAGATAAATGTAATAGCGTAGTATTGTCAAATACATTTATCTTATTAAAGCTCATATTCTAGCTTTTCCTATCTGGTATCTGTATTTTCTAAATAAATAAAAAATTGTTGATTTTTAACTTAAGCTCTGCAGTTCCCTTATCGCATTCATTTTCTTTTATATTTGTAATTACCGAAGATCTCAATAGAAACGTATATATATTAAGTTTCTCTTTTTCTTAAAATGTATTTGCTCTTCAAAAAAATTACCTCAGTCAAATGTATATGTATATAAATAGTATGTACAGACATTCTATACAAAAAAAAAACATATATTTTTATCAAAATAAACATCGCAATAAACAAATGAAAACTTGCTTTTAAAGCAAGCTACTTTCAAATCAAATATTGTGCACAAGTCCCATCAATCAAAACGTTTGTTTAGTGCACTTCAAGAGTAGATTGAAAATTCGTTGGCAAACAAAAATATCCAACGGGAAGTTGTTTGAGATAAAAGCAAATCAAACACTTTTTTAAGCATTAAAGCAAACTATTTATTTAAAGAATAAGTAAAGGAAACGAAAAAAAATTTTAACGGGCGTATGCTTATTGTTTTGGGCGTGTACAATTGAGACCTGTATCATATTGGTGGATACCTAAAAGTGCTTTGTGTAGTTAGCTATGTATCAAATTTGTTTGCTTAGAAATAAATTTGCTATTAAAGTGTTGTTGTTGTGTAGACCTTTTGCTACAGTCAGTCAGAATTATAGCTAGTGTACGTAATAAATAAATTGGCAACTACTCACTTTTGAGGACCTTCTTGGGGCTGCCCTTTTGGGGGCTGCCCTTCTGCGGCGAACCGTGACGCGAGAGAGCCGTCTTCTTGGGACTGCCGCGTTGAGATTCTGACTCACGTTTGGTCATAGCTGGCATCAGTTTCTCCCGCGTGGGTGAAGGCAACAAGGCTCCCTCTTCAACATCTGCTAAAATGAATGTCAAATTGAATTAGAGAATTGCGGCTGAAAGTACGAACTCAATATATATATATATATATATCGATGGATAAAGAGTCGAGTCCAAGAAGTACTTTAAAGAACTCAGTCCTCTGCCTTTATTTTGCCAATTTCCTTGAATGAATTCGCTTAAACTTTCTTCGCATGCTTACCCGGACCCGTGGTGCGCTCCAAGTGATGGCGTATATTGCTAAATCGTGCTGGCAGTGCAGAAATTTCATCCTTATTATCAATCAAATAGGCTTGGCCAGGAACTCGTGGCTTTAGTGGCTGTGTCGGCTTTTGCAATGGCGTTGATTTTTTATTATTCTCCTGCTCCTTCTCCTCCTTGGTGATAGGTCTGCAAATTCAATTAGTTAGAGACTAATTTAAATGAATTTGATATCAACTCACCTATGCACAGTGGATGCTAAGGACAGTGCTGATAGTGAGCTGCGCTTGGAAACCTGATCCCAGAGATCCCGTTGCTTCTTATACAACTCGGGATCGATCTCTATGCCCCAGCCGCGACACTGTGGAGCCAGAGATGTCTTAGATATAAATTCAACAAGGAATTCACATAGGGGCACTCACCTTATATTCGCCGGCCTTCTTGCGCAGCTCAACCATATCCTTGAACCACAAATCCAAATTCGCTTTCGACTCCGTCGGTCCACTGCCATTCATGACCACCAACTGGCCCTGTTTGCTGTCCTCCTTGGCATCGGCGAAGCCGAAGTTCTCCCTTTTCGTAATGAAGTGATTGAGACGCTCCTGATCGATTGTTTGCGAGAACGGACGTGTTGCAATTTTGCGCTCCACAAAATTCACTTGTCTGTGTGTGGAAAACACATTGGCAATCAGAGTATGTGATAGAAAATAACAATAATATTCAGATGAATGTTAGTGGCAAGTGCGACACGTTTTGCAGCAGGGTTATTTGTTGCTTGGATGGATATATGTGGGTGGGTCTATGATGTCTTGGCCTTGGATGTTACAGATTTGGTTGATGGCATCACTGGTATGGTACAAGCTCATGAGCAGATGCGAGATATTGATATTGAGAGATTGAGAAATGAAAGCTTATTAAATTGTTATCATACTTCTCGTGTGTTTTTCTATCATCCGTATCGCTAACCAAAGGCTCCAGCTCATGCAGTTTAGCTGAAAGCACACAGATAAAAGATTTCAACAACTCTGTACCATCTAAAACAAAAAGCAATGCAGTTGTAATTTTTTTTTTCTTTCTTTTGTCATTAACATAGAGATTAATAAAATAAACATGTAGGAGTTTTAATTAGCTTCAAGTGTTAACTAAAGGACATAGGTATACTTGAAGGAAAACCGAAAAATAAAATCTTAATAAATATTTGCAAAAGTGTCTGGCTAAGAATTGAAAGAAAAACGATTCGAACTGAGATTTTAGGTGAGTTTTGTACAGCAAATCAAATGAGCCGAAAGGCGCTGGGTTCGTGGTGGTACGGTGGGTTGTGAGTGTTTTTAGTAGTGGTTAGTCGTGATTCTGGCTAAACTGGCACAAATTTCAGAGTTCTCAATAAATAAAAACAAAATGAAGATAATAAATAAATACAAAAATTTTCATATGTTTTGCTAAGCTTGTGTTTGAATGAAAATAGGAAAATTAAAGTTTGTACACAATTGGCTTGCATGTTTCGAAGCGTGTTTGCTTTATGTGGGGCCTTGGGGTCACTTTTTGGAATATAGAACGAAATTCGAACCAATTTTGTTTTTAATATACATACAAAAATATAAACATTTCGAGTTTAATGCAGCGCAGTGTGTATATATTGTATATTTAAATGTTTTTTTTTTTTTATTTTTTAATTTATGTTTATATAAAAGTTTTTGGTTTTTGTTTTGTTGTTTTTCTTGAAGCACTACGGCCAATCGATTTTCAGGCTGCACTAAAAAGCTCTTCAAGCTCAAGGTATAAAGGCAAGACTTAAAAGCTTTGCAATGGAAGCCACTTGATCATTATTTGCAAATGATACTTATATATATGTATATATATATATTTATAAGGTGTCTATATAGAGTATGTAAAATTGTTGTTATATGAATATACAATTCGATTTTGGCTTACGTTTTCCATTGTCTTACCTAGCCACTTGGCTTTTTGACTGTAAATTTTAGTTATGTGAAATGTGTCTGTATTTTATTTTGATAAATTAATTTTAATTTTGATATACACATATGAAATGAAAATAAAATATATATATAAGAGTTTTAAGAAATTTCAATGTTTTTATAATATAGCTCTGTCTATATTTAACATTTATGCTTTTCTATTTGCATTAATTCGTTGAAAACAAAAACTAATTAAATTAAAATCAAAAGAAATATATTAAAGACAGTTCAGGTCTGCTCTCAAAGTACTGAAGAACTTGATAGACAATTAATCCTCTTCAGCTAGCTGCTAGTCTCGAAATACACCTCTTGAAATGTACGATTAATGCTGATATAATGAATATGATATATAATGCATAATGCTAATTTCATTTTGTCGTTTCTCACATGCAACTCAACTAAAGGCAAATGAACTCCTACGCTTTATACAACTGAAAAACTGACAGTAAATCAATAAAAGGATATATTTAACGAATGAGATAACACACAACCTGCGACAGCATGCTCCGACTATACTTAGCTATCATAATCGTAAAATTGCATTGATACGTGCGGCACAGGAACGGTTCCGGTTTTTATAGTGTAATTTGGGTAAGCCAAGGCAGTTCGGGTTTCAGTTTCAGTTTCGTTTTCGTTAAATTAAGTATCGATCAATGGAATTTTACGGCTTTGCATCATAAATGAATATGTCAGGTAGTTTACCATGTAATTGATGTATTTTATTTTTTTAGAACTAATATAAATGAATTTAGTTCAACACTTACGTCAGCTTTACTTTTTTTATTTATTTTGCTATAAAGATATTCTTGTGTGAGTGTTTGTTTATTTTTTTTCTTTTGGAAAAGAATTTAGTATAATTTCGTTCTATATAGAAATAGATATTGAGACTTCCAAAGAGAGAGAAAAATAGTAGAGATCGCTAACTGCTTGAAAACATATAATTATTAATGTCAAAAGCGTTAAACAAAAATATGCCTTTAAAAAATGTAAAAAACAGAAAGATTCGTGTGTACCTAAAAACAATTGTTGACTAAAATTAATAAAAATATTTGTACTTAAAAGAGGTTTATTTTGAAGGGTGACTTAAGCCTAAGTGTTCGACTTACGTATATATATATACATATATACGATATATATATATATATACGTACAAACGATATACAACTAGTAATATTTGATCTGTTTGGATGAAAAACAAAAATGTACGACGACGTATACATAAAAAACATGAAAATCGTTTGATATTTGTTTGTTGTAATCAAAATTGTTTGCGAATTTATAGCATTTTTCTTTTTTTGGCAGTGTTGTAAAGATTAATGTTTGAGCTACATGTAATTTACCAACACTAGTCAACGCATCGAAATATTAGGCATGAAGTAATTGTAAATAGTTTTTTTGCTTCTTTTTTTTTGTAAATTTAAGGATATTTAAGTAAATGTATTTTTGTTTCGTCTTTTTTATCTTTAAAAACAAAGAAATGAATTTACTATATATATAAAGAACACTTTAAATGAGCACTCAGCAATTACTTTCTGGTAAAAGTTAGTTTTAAATTTAGTTTGTTCTCAATTTTTTTCATTGTTGAAAATTAGTAATAATCAAATCAAATGTAAAAATTATTCGTTTTAGTACGCTCGATTGGTTAATTTGTTGTTTTTAGTAAGTAGATACATATACGAGATATTGAAAGAAACTATGCTCTAATAGGTAATATATATAGATATAAATATGTATTGTATAGTATAAGTATGTAAATGCTTAGCGACGACATATTGCTGTCGCACCTTCTTTCTGATTTGTTGTACGTTTTTTATGCACCGTTGGCATGCCGTTGGCACCTATCGTTTGATATTGATGTGTGTGTTGTGGCTGTTGACCCGATCGGATCGCCCCCAATGATATTGACTTTCTTGGATAATCGCCGGCCGCGGCTCGGGCCGCCGTCGTCGAATCTTTGCCCTTAATGCGTCGGTCATTGGGCCAAACGAATTGCAGGCGATACTCAGTGCTCAATTTTGTGATGGTCTTTTTGAATAGGCCATTTGACTCACCCGCCTGCGAAAGAGAAGAGCAGAATCACAAGAGACGAGAAGACCAAACAAACAAATGAGGAAGACAAACGAGAATGAGGGAGAGAAAGAGAAAAAGAAAGAGAAAGAGAGAAAGCAATCGCATTGACGCATTGAGTGTTCAATTCAATTCAATTATTATTAGCATTAGCATTAGTATTAGTATTAGTGTTAGCATTAATCGGTTTAGTTATGTTCAGTTATGGAACGATCACAGCACAGTTAACATTGAGAAAAATACAAAGAAAGAGAGCATGTTAGTTGGAGCAAGAGAGAAGAGAGGAAGAGAAAGAGAAAAATACACAAAGTACAAGTATAATTTGTAAATTTTGATATTAAATGCTAATTGATTTGAACTCTTCAATAGTTATACTTAATGATTCCAAATTTATACAAATATATATATATATATATATGCTTACAAAATAAACAAAAATACTTTGACTTATTTGCTTATTTTAATGAACTGTTATTAAATATTAATAATTATTCAAAAAACTATGCTTATATTCTTCGGTCCCATAACTTTTACAAGGCACATTCAACATAACCTGATGTTCAATATCCCGTGACTATTTATTGATAATAAAACATTTGGCATCAAAACCATGAGGCGCTTGGAAAAGTTAGGAGGGCTGTTAATCTGAACAAATCAAATTTAAAGTTTAAACTATAAATGAAATCTTTTATGTACTTAATTATGAGCATATAAAGTAAAGCCCCATGCACAAGAAATCCCAGAACATAAATGACACATACTTAAATATAATATACGAAACATTTATCAAGGATACATAGAAGTATTTATATGGCGGAAAAATAAAAATCGATAAACAACAGTAAAGGCAACTTATGCAAATGTTGAAGAGTTTTGCAGATTAAAAATTTACATTCAGGTCGAGTGTATGTGTGTCTATCTGTGCGACTGTCTGTCTCTCTGCCTGGTTGACTAACTGACGCTGTGGCCGTCAACTTAATGGCTAACACACACAGAGAGAGATGTGAGTGAGTGTTGCCTGTTACTACATCAGTTTCCTATATCTGCATTGGCGAGACAGAAACAAGTTACAAATGTAACGACATGTGTTATACACACACACACACACACACACACACACACACACACACACACACACCTAATAGAACTTGTCTATAATAGGAAATATGTGAAGGCCCAGCAGGAAAATGGGCTTGAGGTGGGGCTGGTATATCACGATAGACAGCGACTGTGAAAAAATACTAATAGAAATTGTTGCGCGTCGCTGGGCGCTCGGTTCCAGTGGCTGGTCCATTGGACCATTGAATCGCACCCTATCTCGGATCGGTATTGGCGACAGTTCCTTTTCATACTCGTATATTTTGCTTTCTTTTCTAGCTAGTGGCGCCATGACAAGGCATAAAATCATGCTGGTTAGCAATTTTGTCGCCTGACAACTTTGCGAACGTGTCGCAATTGAGATAGGGCGTTGCCATTGCAGCTTATCGCAGTGGATACGTATATATCACATACTTGTATATGTCTTTGTGTAGTATATAAGTAGCCATAAGCCAAATATGTGCTACATGCACATGCATTGCAAAATTTAAAAAGCGCTTTTAGTCGGGATTGTTGGAATTCATGTAGACTTAGTTGATTATCAGAGAAAGATTAAATCTGGAATATTCATTTGATACCCAATGACATTAGCTGAAAAACTTAAGTCAAGCATATCGGTGCTGCTCAAATTGAGCTTGAGTGACACGTTTACATTTTGGAAAAAATTTTAAATTTTGTAGAATCCTTAACTTTGCTGAAGCTTGTTGACTTCAACGTAACATTATATATATATTGTTATAAATAAATTCTATAAAATTTGCATCTTAAAAAAATTAAATTGATTTTAAAATTTCATGCCTTTTTACAGCTTTCTAAAGGTCATAAAAACGCAAGGAATTAAACCATGCTCGCGAATAACTTTCGACCCTCTATAAGTTTTACTGACTCAGAAAAACCCGATTGCATCGGTTCTTCAACGAATTCGTTCGCGATCGGACGAACACTTTTCTTTTATTATTATTATTATTATTATTACTATTATTGTTATTAGAGCGACTGAATATCATATTTCGCTTTGCGAACTACGATTTGTATAAAAAGGGTAAATTAAATGTTCTTCTTTTTCAACTTTCTACTATCTAATTGGACATTTGTTTTTTGATGTAATTTGAAATAATCGATAACATATGCTATAATTTCCGTTATTCTAAACAATAGTCATTGGATATCAACCCCAAATTGCAAGAAACATGCACAACATAAGTAAGGGATAACATATACGAGTATATTATCGGCAGGCACACATAGGAACATTTGGAAATATCAATACGTATATAAGGTATATAATATTGATCGATCATCATTATATGCGTATCATATTAGCTACAGCATTCAATTAACAATTGTGTACCTGTTTAGTTGCAGTTCCATCGATCTCCGATGCAATGGGATAGGCGCGGCCATTGGGCACTACGGGTGGTCCTTCCGATTTGCTGCGGCGCGAGGGTGTGCCACGCTCCTCCGACTGCAAATATAAAGAAAGAGAGCACGAGAGAGAGGGAGAGGAAAGGGGCACACACACACACAAGTTAATTAGTAGTTCATTAATATTACGCATACGACATGCTGACGCACATGATCAGGTAGCAGAACAGCAGCAGAGCCTGGCACCCAAATGAAACCCAATTAATTATGTATTGCCAGGGTGTGTAATAAAAAGACACACACACTCACGTACATACATAATCAAATAAACATGCATGTGTATGTGCGTATATATATATAGTAGAGTGTGTCCTTGTGTGCAACATGTGCGCATTTTTAATTAGCATTGGCAGTGCGACCGACCGCACAACCACCAAGCCACATTTGTGCCTTTTTATGTGACATTAGAAACCACTGAGTATGGCTTTTGGCCACAAATGCACACCCAAACACACACAAAGATACATACATACATACATACATATATGCACGTATATCTGCATAAACGAATTAACCTCAATGTCAAACTAAGCAAAAGTCAACCTGCGCACATATAATATTTTTACATAGACCCTTTATCAAATGCGCATTATGCATTAATAAAAAATGTATTAATAAAGAAGTCCCGCGAGAGTGTACCTAATGGGTGCTGCTGACTTTAAGACTCTATGCACTTTAAAAATGGGATATAGATTAAGATAGGTTGTTTCACTTTTTGGGAATGCCACGATGTACTCTAAATAACTAATGTGATCTTCAATAATTGCATAATAAAATGAAATTCTTTGTCAATTAATAATACAGAGGAACTAATGCTGATTGACTAACTTTATATATATTTTTTATGAGTTCATAGCAGACTACTGCTAGTTAAATATATTTTTGCTGGAAGCTATTATGCTGCTAAACATGTTAAGGAACATAAAACTCTTACATTTTTATGTACACATAATTGTATCCTACACTGTACTTTTTGCTCGTAGGCCCTACTTGAAGTTTCAACAGCTGATGAATTTATACGATGGCAGCTCCTCAATTTTCCAAGAGCCCACAAATGTGCGCATAACCACTTGGACTTTATTTAATTTAATTTTATTTTATTCAGCCATTTCTCAACAGCTCATATGTGAACATTAAATACACATACAGAACGTGACTGCATTTCAAACAAATAAAAATAAATACAAGCTTATAAGATTTGTAAAAGTGAGAAATGAACACAAGGATTCTTTTTATAAAATATACATTTTCGGAAGATTTTTCATAGCATATGAAAATGGATTTTTTGATGCCCAAGTGTACAAATTTTGCTGAATCAGCTGATATTTCTGAGTAGTTTTTTCTTATACTATACAATACTTCTTTTGCTGATTTTACTGCACAATTCTTTAATATTTCTCTTTAGTTTAATCAATAATAAATGTTGATTAAAATCCTACGCTTGAGACCCCTAAGGTAAATTTATTGAGGCAACATCTGACACCAGACAACTGTTCGCAATATTTGTGCTAGCATCGCGCATCGAGCAAGGTCAAATCAAAGGTGAGTTGTACACATTGTAATATATATGTATACATATACATACATGCATATATATATATACTTGTATACATTTATATGAGGTACTTACCCTCGCCGAACGGTGTGCACTGGCATCCCGACGTGCGTCTGTATATTCGGATCCTATAATAAACTCGTGCGATTTATATGCTAATTCGGGGCATTTTTTCCGACGTGGCAATGGTGGCTCATTTGTTGGACCTATTTGGGTAGAAGAGGCGACACACACAATGACAAATGGTTAGAATAGATAATATATTGGCATCAATACGTTGCCATGACAAAGCCAGATAAGTGGACAAAGCTGTTCGGCTGCATAGATTAGGATTTGCTTGATACGCACCAACAAATTGACTTGGATTTGGAGCTGGCGCCCGGCGCACAACCTCCGGCCTCGAATTGCCCGTAAATTCATGCCAACGATAAGTGCTCCTATACTCCGAGTGGAGCTGCTGGTAAATAAGAAAAGAAAATGCAATCAATAAGTGCGGGTCGGAACTGAGTCTTCAATGAAATACATAAATAGTCTAACACTTTTGGCTTAAAAATAATCATTTATTTATTTAATAGTACCTACATAATAACTACCTAGAACCATACAACATAATTAAATATATATGTACACACTCCATATTACATATCCATTATATAATATATAAAACCCAGAAACTCAATAGCTTTTAAGAATATAATAGAGAATATCTATTTATGATATAATTAAATTATTATTATTAATTCTATTTATTATCTGATAATTATTTTATTTACCCAATTATATTTTGCTTGTTTACTAAAAACTAACAAACAAATTTAATTAGGCATTACTAAATGCATATGAAGTTATCTCTGCCTCATTTCAATTCATGACAATTCCATAGAAAACAATTTAAATTTAAAATATTAAATGCTCATTTTCACAGACTATTAAAATATCATGATTTTTCCACTGTTTTATGCTAAATAAAACAATTAGGCAAACGCAACGCCCACAAAACAACATCAGCAAAAATTTATCTATTTGTATGTACAAGCGCCATCAACGAAACAATTAAATGAAATGTGTAATATATGCATACATATGTATATATGTATATGTACTCATATGTATATATAGCGTCATGCAACGCAATTGGCCAGTTTTGGCTAGCAGTTCGGGCGCTTGGCCAAAATGTGGTTGTCGCATTTGCAATGCAGCAATGGCAATCGTTAGGGCATGTCCTTCTTCAACTGCTGCTGCAAACATTTGATAATTGCCACTAGAAGAAGAGACAGCAAAGTTGCGAGGAAGAACTTGCTAGTGGAAAATCCATAGCTCCATAGCCAATTTGTACAGTCAGGAGTAGCGCTTTATGGCTACGACAAAGACAAAAGGCGCTCGTACGCTTCGTATCGATTGAGGCACAGCAACTGCAGCGAGGTCTAAGGACATTTTCGATTACAAACTAGCTGTAAATTGTGTTAAACCCGACAACAGTTGGAAATGGCAGACAAACAGACAGACGGACAGTTAGCGAGACTGTCAGTCGGTTAGTTGGACAGTTTGTGGAGTTAATTATGGCGTCAATTTCGTTTTTTGCTTTTGTTTTCGGAACTAACTTGGCCAAGCGCTGTTCCTAGCTATCTGTGTTGCCAGTTGCTTATGGAGTGCGCATTGCTTCTTGACGTTCGTAGAGCGTTCCACTTCTGTGGCACAGTACAAATAATTACCACTCGGCACGCAAAGCCAAAGACATCTGTGAGGCATTATTCATGCAGGACCCAGCCGGGGTCCTGCCATTGTTTAATTTTAATTTTTAAGTAGGTCTCGGCGCTTAACAGCTAATCGTGGCATTCCAAATGATTGCCCAAAAAGCCACTCAATCAATTTGGCAAACAGATTTAAAATTAACTCAATTTATAAGCGCATTAAATTATAATATACAAAATGGATAATGACTAGTTTCCTAAATACATCTCATATTCTTGCTTTATAAAACGATTATTTTAGATATTTATATATGCTTAGGCTTACATACAAAATGTGTTGAAATTAATTAAATAGTTGATAATAATAGGTATACAACTTCTTAGGAGTTAATAAAAATAAATTCCTATCAAAAGTGAATAAAAATAAACTTCTTATTGAAAGTGAACATCATTTAAAAGCACTTTTAATAGTTAAAAACATATTTAAAAACATATGTAGAGCTATTCTAGAACAGACCTAGGTATATATGGTAAGCCTAACTCTAAATAGTTATGAATTATGAACAGGATATTCACTTTAAAAGCAAGCCCCCGCCATATCTTAAATTTCACATTCCCTATTCTAACCACAACTGATTTTCAGATATGAATTCATGGATACCATGTGTACAGCCACACCTATTAGTCTGATCCAATATGCAGTTTGAAACCTTATTTAATGAGCACATAACACCCAGCCAATTAACCTAATTGGCAGCCAGGCCCTTTAAAGCCGTCTAGACAGGCGCTTGACATATATTCCAGTCTGGCCACCCAATCGACTGCCATTAAAAAGTTCATTAAAAATCAATTCGTCAGACAATAAATAACTTTAACAAACAATTTTCAAAGCGTTTCCCAGCCAACCTCATGGGAGTTGTGCGGGTATCGGTATAAAAGCCCAGCCAACCCATAGCCAAGCATTTTTGTAGAACTGCCGCAACTCATGCATTATGGAGAGGATGAACACTTTAATCGATTAATTGAAGGTGTGCGAGTGTATGCGAGCTGCCCTTAAGCCACCTTTGTCATTCGAATTGGCAGCGGGTGTGCTGCAGCGCGTTGGCGCGTTGGCACGTGGCAGCAACAGCTGCCCCTGCTTAAAACACATACTTTTCATTCTTTTTCCATGCTGCAGCCATTTATCATGTCAAGGATGAGGGAAACCTGCGGCAGGCAGCGCATAAATTTGCCAACTGATTTATGTGCGTTGCGCTCAATTGATTGCAGCCTCAAAATGCAAAACGTGTTTTTCTTTATTATTGCATAAATATTTGAAAACATTTCACTTTTGCGGTGCGCCAAAAGCTTATTTAAAATGTAATTTTCAGCGGGCTTTACCGTTGCTATTTTAGGCCGCGGAATAAAATTTGTTTTTTCCCAATTGCGGTTAAACACAGTTTTCCAGCTGTTCCACAAGCGAAAATTGAAACTGAATAAATTCAATTCAATTGAATATTAAAGTTTCTGCTCGGCTGGGCAATTGTCCTTTCTGCGAGCGCATTGACATTAAAATCCTGATAAGCCTGTTGACGGGCGCCGTTAGAGCTCGCTCTTATTGATTAAACTTTGTAATTAATTTCATTAAACCTGCGCTCAACGTGAAGTTGACAATGATTGAGTAGGCTTAATGGTTGCATACATATGTGATTACACATTAAGATAGTTAATTGAATTCTGAATGCAATTACGACAGACTTACATGCATGAAAATTTTGAACAGTTTCGACTAAATGTTAATGAAGCCTTGAGATATAAAATTTAACTAAAAAAGACAGGCACTAAAATAAATACCAAAGAAGAGAAGTAATGGAAAGGACATGTAAAAATGTACTCTATCATATAGTTGAGCTTACAACACAATTCAAAAACGAAATTCTAAGCGAAGTTCGACCTACATAAGCCCTTTATTAAATAAAGCCTCAGCCTCAGTGCAATTCGCAGCAACTAAAAGTATAAATATATAATATATCTATTAAACGAAGATACTCAACTCTAATAGCTACACAGCCCTCACTATTCTTAAGTGCTTCCCTCAAAAATCATTCTAATTTGTTATTGGCCATTTAACATTTTAATAGGCAGGACAATACTTCATGGCCCTCTAAAATGTCAAACTTACAAGAAATAAAAGTACATGAGCTGCACAATTTATCGATGTAAGTTGTTTATCGCTATACATATTTATACATGGGATAGCTGTGCTATGATGGCGAGTATCCGGTGCAATAATTTTCATAGCATACTTGCAGGCGTCAGCTTACACTGCGCCATAGTCCCCCGACAACAATTGCACTAAGCTACACGTGTTAGATAACCAAAACCGCAAACTATGTATACATACATACAAAGTGTGTGTATATATATACATATAGACAATATCGTGTACGTGTTTAATCTACCCAAAGGGACCTTTTGGTTTTATGCGAACGCAGGACACCTCGCAGTTATCGTCTGGCAGCCAGCCTGCCTGAGGTCCTTTAAATTGCGTGAAGTGCAAGGAAAATCAAGCACAAACAAGCGCATAAAATTTCATTCTCCAAAAGGGGTTTCTTTTGTTCTGGATTGCACGATAAGTTTCTGAGTTATCATAAGACCGAATAAAAATGAGTGCTTGTGCGTATACAGTGAAGTTGAAACGTTTTAGTTAAGAGACAAAAACAATTAAGAATAAATCCTTTCAAATTCATAGCAAGCCTAAAGTATTTTAATATTTGTTTTCTATATATTTAATAAATGTTGTAAGTTGTTGGGCAATATTGCATTAATTTGTCGGTATTTTTGTTTATCTTCTAGAAATTTATTTGAAATATTAAAATAAAGAAGTGTCAGTCAATATATTTTGTAATATTTTAAAAGTATTTTTTTTTTTATTAATTTTTGCCTGTATTTTTTCCAATAACCAAATGAAAATTATTGCCCATAAAATACGATAAATTTATATTATTCCCCTATTTGCTTGTATTTTTGCTTCCAATAATTGCGAAAATCTCCCAATCAAATCGTAATCAATCAAATACTATTTAATCACAATTAAATCCTTCGAATATTTCGCTTTTTTTGTCGAGTTTCTCATAAAAATTATATTCGAATTCAAATAAATATTCGCACTACACAACTGATCATGCAGCCCACGTGTGCAGGGTTTTCCCCTTTTCCATTTTCATTTTCAATTTTTTGTCCATTTTTCTTTTTTATTTCACGTTGCATTTTGTCATTTGACACCATTTTGTCTGGTGCAGACGACGAAATGGCAGGTGACAGAGGATAGGTGCTTTTATGGTTTCCACTGGCACAGACCAAAAACCAAACCATACCAAACACAAACATCTGGCAAACGCCTCAGACCCTTCACGCCCGACCCCTCTTGACATTCTCCACATGGGGCTGCCATGCTGTCTGGCATGTGGCATGCAGTATGCGTGCCTCTGGGCCGCTGCTGCGGTTTAGTTTGCTCGATTGCTCAACTAACCGCGCAATACAATCAGACTACGTGTGTGTCTGTGTATTTGCATATGTGTTTTTCTCTGTGTGGTTGTGTGTGTCTATGTCTGTTTGTTGCCTGCACCAGCAATTAATTCACTCAACATGACCCCAGCCTTGTCGGAATTCTAGGCTCCTCTGTTCATTTTTCCCATCTTCAGTGCAATTCGTTTGCCTAAATTTAAGTGCTCGGTTTTAAGCTGACAGCAACGAGCCACGCCCCTCATACCCTCGTTCACAAGCAGATTGACTTGTAACTGGGCTGCCCTCCTTGCACGTCCAAAGCAGCGCTAATATATTTCCCAGTTGTTGTCTGTGAGTCGTCCCTTAATGAGGCTGCCAGCGGACGCGCAACAGCACCAATGCACATTAGCAGCAGGGCGAATTGTCGGGTCGGTCGGTCGGTCAGTGGGGCCAACTTCGTTTAATTAAATAATGCCTCCCATTTGCATTAGCACACTGCATTCGGGTATCATAGCAATGTAGTCTGATATGAAACTCTTCATTTTCACAATTCATATTGTGAAATTATTCTTTTTGAATAAAAGTAATAAAATTAGATTACTACTTTAACACATTAAACTAACTAAAATCTTAAAAGAAATAAAATAAAATAATTAAGAATAAATACATAAGTAACATAACAAATATAAATAAAATATAACATTTTTTATAAATAATAAGAAAAACATATTTTACTGATGTAAACAGAAGTAAGTACATAAGTAATATAACAAATATAAATAAAATATAAAATATATATAAATATTAAGAAAAACATATTTTACTAATCATATTAATACAATATTTAATGAAATAATTATGACACTATCTAAAATAATATTTTTAAAAATTTCTGAAGAAAGAATAATTAAATTGATAATATTTTTGATTAAAAATGTATATTTAATTAAAAAAAAAAAAATTAATCGTAAAAATCTTAATAAAAATGTAAAAATATATGTGTAAGTATATGTAAATATAAAATTCAAAAGCATGATAAGCAAGCCGATGGCCTTAGTAGTCCGCGTTTTTCTTGTTAAATTAGCTAATAATTATATATTTAATTTAAAATTACAATAAAATATGTATCTATATGGTTAGAATAATGCTGTTCATGCAATAAATATTGTAAAATTTCATTAAATTGATCAGAAAAGTCTTCTTTATGGAATGTATTCATTGTAAATTATGAAAAGCTGTCTAAGTCTATCTACATATTCGTGTAAGGTTATGCCTTTCTAACTAGTGTACTCAATGCATCTTTCCTCATTATTGGCCAGAAAGAGCATATAATATTCGCTGACGTCACTTATTATGGCTCTAATAAGCCCATATTGTCTGGGTCCATAAATATGGATTACATTGCAACATGAAAGAAGCGAACAGCAGCCACGGTATAATTTGAGAGAATGTCAAATTAGATGCAATCAAATTGCTATTGTTGTGGTATTTAATAAAGCAAGTAGCTTTTATTATGTGAAATTTTCATGGGGTTAAATTAAATTAAATTAACAGAAAGTTCGGCAAAACAAACAAAGAGTTGACCATGGTAATATATAATATTAAAGAGTTTTTGATTTTGCCTCTACTCTGTATACATAAAAATGTTTAACAAATATAAATACATATAAGCAGCCAGTTGATCATTGACGACGAGTTAAGTAAAAGTTGTCGACAGGTAAATTGCGCAAGTTTTTGCAGTAGGAAAAATGTCAATGGACACAAACAGGACACACATTCCACATGTCAGCCAGTCGAAACTCATTTGTGTGTGACCGCAAATCGAGGGACATTAAACTTTTAAGACGCTTTTATTGCACATGAGCTCAACGCCCCTAACTCCGGCCGGTCTCTCGACTTCACTCAAGCTGTCAGCCAACGTCCTGCTCTATTCAATTTGTATCCTTTTTGGCTTACGGCTTTGCTCGACTGTGATTTGATGGCTTTGCGTTGACATTGCCGCTGACGGCTGATTTATTGCAAAGACCCAATGGCAAAGCAACGTCTACAGCTGAGAGCGACTAGCGCCGTATGGTGTATGCATAATATCCTCTGCACTTTCCGAGTTCATTCACCAACACCAAGCGGCAATGGGTTCGTTTTTTCTTCATCTACTTTTTCCTTTTGCGCAGCGATCCCAGCACGCTTTGTTTTAACACCCAGCCACGTCAGGCTCTTCGTATGCAAAGTGCATTCAGTTGGGTTCTTCTTTTTGCAAAATTCAAATACACGTAAATAATTTTACTTTACTGTTCAGAATTTGTCACTCAACGGTTTGCCTCATTTCACTGTGACGGTTCAATGGTTTGCTCACAAAAAATATGCAAATTATTCGTGAGATATTTTCAGAAACAACAAAGTACGATTCATCTTCAAGAGAAACAGATTTATAAAAATAATAATTTAACTCATGCAAAATCTAATACTTATATATAACATTGAATTTGACTGCTATACGCCTCGACCCTGTCTACTGAGCGCACATAAACTTATATTCAATTAGGCATGAAATGAAATTTCTACTTTTTCCTAAATTAATTTTCCACTTTTATTTAGTTAGCATGTCGTCAAACTCATATTATGTTTTATTTATTTCCCTGAGATGGCAAAACAAATAATTTGGAAATTTAAAACCACTTAAGTTATTAAGTTTGCATGTGGCAAAAGTTTCAGCTCAATAGTTTTCGACATCATGCCTAAGCAGAAGACGACGGCATAACTTTTCCACACTGACACACACAAAGACTATGCAACACTTCCTTCCGGTGGAAAATTCCAGACAGCTTCGGAAAACTTCTGCATAGACAACAGGCGCAAGCCATAAAACATTCTTTGTGCATATTTTAACGCAAAATGTAACTTGAATTACGCTGCAACAACAACAGAAACAATAAACAACAACCAGATGCACTTAATTGCATTTTGTTGTCCTCTCCCCTCTCATTTACTATCACTCAATCTCAGAAGTTCCCGCTCTCCATCTAAGCTTCCAAGTTGAAAGGCTGTCATAGTCACTTCCATCAACTACCTCAAGCTCAGTGTATACATATTCATATATATGTGAAGTTTGTATGTGCATATATCTATGACTACGAGCTGTTGATACATTATTCGAGCAGTTGCATGTGATTGGAATCTTAACAATTATCATGAAATTCGATGCTTTTATGCTGTGGCCTTGAAAACCATTTGGTGTCGAGTGCTGCAAACGCGTTTCATTTCCATTCATTTGCCGCTCGAGTGCATTTGCTGCATTTGTGTGAGTGACTCGGATTGTTTGTGAGTGAATGAGTGAGTCTTTGTCTGCTGAGATTGGTGCATCCATGTGGATAACCACTTTGATGACAACTATACGATCGATAGCACGTTCTATGTTTAGACTGTCTCGCGTTTGTGTTGCTTCAAGAAAATTGTTAAATAATAGCCACACTTGGGAATTATTCGCGTAACCCAATATATGGTAATCCCTATATGTATATTTCCACCTATCGTATCCGAAATTAATTGAGAATGAAAATGCGTTGTATAATAATCTGGTGGAGCTATATAAAATAGACATAACGATCATATCAAAACGATTATATCAAAAATATATTCTTGATCAGGTCATCGAGTTAAAAGTATATAGCTATGCCAATTTGTCTGTCAGTACTTCAATCGGACTGTTTGTCCGTCAGTCTAAGTGCAGAGATCTCGTTATCTACAAAACCCTGTCAAAAATATGAATTTTTCATTTCCTTATTATCGATAACACAAACGATAAACAACGTTTGTAATTTTCAGATTTTGCATTTCAAGTATCCCTGAATAACTGATCTCTGCCAAATTTGATCAAAGTATGCCATTCATAAATTTAGATTTCATTTTCATTTTATACCAACCAACGTAAACAACTTTCTGATTGTCTAAAAAATACAAAAAAAAAAAAATAAATAAATAAATATTTTAGTTTAAAAAACACAACATGCTCTTCTTAATTCTGTTCGGTATAACTGTCTTTATGGTAATAAAACTCTACTGAGTTGAATCCTATAATGGCAATACATAAACAAAAACCCCTCTAAAATTTTGAAAAGTTTTTCTAAGGAAAATCTGGTTTACTCCCCAATTCAGTTGACTGAACTCTCAGATCATTTAACATTAGCCATACCTGGCAATAGGATTATATAGCAGCATTTTTTCAAATTTTATTTTTTACAAATTTTGTATTTTCATAAATTTCCCTTGGTTTTATTTTATACATTTACAAGCTTGCTCCACTCTTGGCGAGAAATGGCTCAAGGTGACACGATTTCAACATTCAAGTTGGTCTTAGTGGGTGATGGAGGCACTGGAAAGTCAACGTTCGTCAAGCGTCACATAACCGGAGAGTTTGAAAAGCGTTACCTCGCCACAATGGGCGTAGAAGTTCATCCACTGAAATTTCATACGAGTCGTGGCCCATTGTGCTTTAACGTTTGGGATACGGCCGGACAGGAGAAATTCGGTGGACTGCGGGAAGGCTACTATATTCAGGCCCAATGCGCCCTTATCTTCTTTGATGTGACCTCACGCACCACCTATAAGAATGTGCCCGGCTGGTATCGGGACTTGATTCGCACCTGTGGCCATATACCGATTGCCCTCTGTGGCAATAAAATCGACATTAAAAACTGCAAAGTTAAGCCAAGAACATCCGATTTTTATAGCAAAAAAAATATGCAGGTGAGGCGAGTTGTGAAAGCAGATATATTACACCACGTATTTGTACATTATTGTTTCAGTATCTAATATATCAATAAGCTTTATATTTTATCTAAGCCTAGAAAAATCTAATCTAATCCAACCTAAAACCTAACTGTATTATGTTTCTATATTCCATTTACAGTATTTTCCAATATCAGCCAAATCGAATCGTAATTTTGAGAAACCCTTCCGCTGGTTGGCACGCGTATTGGTTGGTGATCCGCATCTGAGGTTCATCAATATGCCTGCACTACAGCCACCAGAGGTTCACATGTCGAAGAGCTGTCAGCTCAAAATGCAGCGCGAACTGGAGCAGGCCACCGATTTGCCTCCTGATGACGATGATGATGACCTATAGACTAGGCCAGAGCCAAAAAAAATTCCGTATGTTTGATAAATTATATTTATAGTAATGAAAACGAAATTAAATTTCTGAAAACCGTACCGATATTTCGTCGAAATCTAACTACGAAAATTTTGCTTATATTCCGTATACGTCTCACATGGCGGCCAATTAGTAGGCTTATATAACAGCCATTGACGTAAGCCTGCAAAATGAGAGCGAGACAAACAAATTTGCAAATGGCGTCATTCTAGCCAACTTTCTCTCTCTCACTCTCTTGCTTTTTCTCAGTCTTTGGGATTTTATATGTCAGCATCTTCGACTTGTGTTAAACCATCTTTGTATTTGGGCCATTTTTACCATTATTTGCAAGAAAAAAGTTTTTGCTTAAAGCAAATCATAAATAAAATATATATGAAGCAAAGTTTTTTTTTCGGTCTTTTTTTGGCTTTGACAAACGATTCATGTAGCTCGCTAGGGCACAAATCGCATGTGCTTGGCCATAATACTATTAGCTTATTTGATTAATGGCCAAATTGTAATCCCAGCTGTGACGAGCGCAAACTTGCACTAAACTTAAAGCAAATGTCATGACCTTCAAAAAAAATTTATGTAATTTCGTTATTATGTGCATTAACAAATATAAGTTATCTCAAGAATATTAATATTAATGCATTCAAAAGTCTCTTCTGTTTTCTTTTTATAATATGAGTATATTTGAGATGACTGTTTGAAGTGAATGCTTAAAGCTCTTCAGGCAGCAATATTTAACCTCAACACCTCTTGTTTAATAGCCTTTGAATAATTCTCGGAATTTATTTTCGTTGTTTTTTTTTTTTTTTTAAATACCTACAAACTTTTCATCTTATTTATCTTATATATATCTTCAAATTAATTTTCAAGCTTTCCTGTACGGGAAATGCGCAATCGGAAGCGTTTATTCAGCGTTCATTTAATTGAAATTTATTCCACAAAATAAAAATTAATAAATTTATCAGGTGAAAGGTAGAAATTGCAGCTTCTCTAAAATTATAAATAGTGAAACGATTCTCAGCTGTGACGTGATTAGTTTTTGAAAAAAAAAAAGAATTCGACTTATCTAACCTTAGCCAATATTACATTAGTCTAACTATTATAGCCGACCCCAATATATAACCTAAGTAAAATTTTACATGCACAAAGTTCAGATGTTCAATTTGAAGTTAACCCAATCTTCGTTTAGTCAACTTCAACTTTACCCAACTTCAATACACTTAGCCGAACTTATCAGGGTACTCTCTCATATACTTATGTGTTCCATTGTGTGTTGCCTAATCCGGCGACTTTTGGCCTCACTTCAACCGAGCTGAACTCGTTGAGCCACACGTAAATCCTTCAATAGCGGCAATTGAGAACTCCGGTTGAATGCCACTGAGACAATGCAGCATCAAATAGCCGTGCAGTTGCACATATTCCCGCACAGCTACAATGAGCACACAACTATATATAATACATACATATACACCCATGCTTGAGCAAAATAATTGTCTATTGTGTGCGCTTATTTCGTCTTTTATATCTATTTCTATTTCTATTTTGTTGCTTTGTATCAAATTGCCATTGCCAGGCAACGAACTAAGCTATATAATTTATATATATACATATATATCTATATATATATATATTTAGTTGGTATGGAATATAAGCACAAACCTCTAGTTCGTGGATGCCGCTGGCCAAGCACAACTGCTGCAAATAATCGCAATGCTGCATTGTGCGCCACAATAACAAAAGTCGTATGAAATTATAGCCAAAAGTGCAATGACAAATTACAACAACTGAACAAGAAATTTAAACAATGGGCACTCTTTTGTTAATGATGCAGCATAATAGTAGTTTACGCTAAGCATACGTATATAATCTGATACTTTGTAAAGGTTTCGCGTAGTTGAAGGATTTACTATAAAAAATAACATTGTTATTTTTTAATTATATCAAGTTCTAATCGAGTGTTAAGCCGCATATCATAAGCATTCTATTTTTAATTTAATAAATAAATAAATTTAAATAATAAATGTTGTATATAATAATATATAATATAAATAAAATATACAAGTATGAATTGAAATGAAAAGCAAGATAAATTAAATTTGCCACAAATATTTTAAGCTAATCCTTTAAATACATATAGTTAAGCATACAAAAGCTGTAAGTATTAGGTAAACAAAAAACCGCAGCCATTTTTCTACGCTGGCATTTACACGGAAAGAACTCGAATGAAATGTTAAATGTTCAACGTTTTTCGTTCTGAAGTGTCTGTTCATGCCGAGCTATTGTAACCCTATGTATTTTTCTAACACACACACACACACACACACACACGTATTATACACTTTGAAAAATTATATAACCTTTTTCCTGCTGCGTTTGCATTTTTCATGCGCAAAGAAGAACTTTTGCTTAACAATACAAAAGCGTAAAATATTTAAGTGGCAAACGGAGCGATGGAGCTAAATGGGAAATGGGGGGCTTGGGGAAGCTTGGCATTGTGCGCGAGTAGCTCGCATATATGACCTTATTTGCGTATACGTAATATTCGCAGATTTTTTACTTGGCAACTGCCATCAAATAAAACATGTTGCAATTGTTGCAATGACAGAGGGGAGTGGGGGGAGGCAACCTAATGGATTTGTAATATGTCCCAAACTATCAAATATTTAGAATGCCATAAACAAACTTTTTCTAAAACGAATCCAAATTTGGCATATTGACAGCGTGAAATTAGGATGCGAAAGCTACAATTGGCAATAGCTACGCAGTATTAACAAAACAAGTTTCATCTTTTAGCAAAAATGTATTTATAACATTTCTTTTCATTTCTTACTTTACAACACTGGCAAGCGGTATCAAATTCTCACTTAGCTACTTATCATTGTTTGCTTGACTTTAGCTTTTAGCTTTAAGCCTTACGTTTGAATCCTTTCAAGCGCATTCAAAGACCTCAAATTATTTCCAGAAACCGTTTGGTTGCCACATTGCAGCATTTTGCAGCACTGGAAAATATCTCATAGAATTGCTATCAACGCTGACAGCAGGCAGCCGGTTGGTTGCCAGCCAAACTGGCAAAAGGAGCCCACGTTGAGGGCGGGCGAGGACACCTGCTCTATAATCCATTCACTTACGTGCGGAAATTATTATAATTGCATTAGTTCAGAGGCAGAAAATTGAAATTGAAATACGCTAGACGTTAGCCAGGACGCAAGCCAGCACGAAGCAGGACGCGACAGGATGCTGACGGATGCGGCACGTCAGATTCACTTTACGTAATGTGCGCCAGTAGATGCAGACACTGAACATGTGGCATGCTAACGACGATATTCTCTGCTCTGCTCTTTAAAGGCTCCAATTTAATTAAAAAAGTAATTAAATTTTCTTCCATTTTTTTTCTGTAGCAAAAGTCAATTGCTTATAATTTCCATTAGCTGAGCAAAAAATAACGTCATGTTAATGGAAAAAGTTGTGTATGTGTGTATGTGTGTGAGTAGTTCTAAGCACCTGATTTTACTATATGTTTTTTCAGGCATTCATATACTCGTGCATATGTGTTGTTGTTGTTAAAGTTTTGACTGGCATTTCGTGCCTTGCGCAAAAACTCACTGGCAATTCGTGTGGGTTTTAATGACTGGCACAAAAATCAATAAAACTAATGGCTTTGATTCGCACGCCAATCGCTAGTCATGAAGCTAAACAGCTGTCCATCGCTAATCTCTAATTTAAATAGTTTAAAGCGGTACTATAAATGACTCAAAGTCAAGGATTAATCGTGCCCAGATATGAGAAGTAAAAAAAGACTGCGTAATGGTTACATTAGTTGTGTATATTTAATTTGTTTTTCAATTTAGGCATTTCTTTACTAAATAGGTCAAACTAAATTTTGTGTGAATTCTAACTTCTAAAAAAATATAACATTCTTTTGCGTTACTGTTCAACAAATCAACATTAACACTGCCTCAAGACCATTATATAAAAATATTGTTTTTCTCTCTTCCATCTCACTTCACTAAATTTCGCTTTTATTACATGCCAAACAATTTTATCACTGATTGCGATCGTAAAAAGAAAACATTTAATTGAATATTAAAGACTCGTTAAGGCAACGAATGAAAATTTTACGTAAAAATACATTTGAAACGCGACAAATGCAGAAACAAAATAAATAAAAGGAAAAAATAAACAAAAAACTCTTCAATATGGCAAAAATGTTATATGCGGTCTGCATGCGATTGCCAGATTTGTGCGCAAAATATGCAAATATTTAAATGGCAGAAACGAAAAACCATTGTGCTCAAAACAAGAAACGGAATTATCTATAGGCTTTGAATAAGTGAATACCCTACGAAAAGCAAGTTCTCAGAGTTAACTAAATATACATATATTAGATTGTCTCATTGAGCAAAATTTAATTATATTTAAATGTTTACTTAAGCCTCAATTATTGTTCTTTTATTTACCATAAGATATATTTACATAGAGTATTCGTATTATATACAGACTTATATACGATTTTATGGCATAATTATGAACTTCTTTAGGCAGTATAGCCCACATTCCAGAGCAATTCGTAATGCCCTCCGTGAGTGTGTAAAATTGTCTACCCAATAGTAAAAAGTCAGTTGGCATGCAACCCACCCGTGCAAGCAATAAGAAATATAAAAAAAAAAATGTTTTAGTTATAATTCTACCGAATCACCCAAAAAATGCACACGGCATAGATTATTCGGTAATGTTTGCAAGTGAAAATAAAATGTCCTATAGAACAACATATGGAATGAAAAATAGTGCAATTTGCTTATAAATTATTCAAAATTATTTAAATGTTAATTAAGCAGCATTTTCACATTTTTTATGACTTTAAAGTATTAGGAACCCTTTTTTAATTTTTTCATTTAAGATTACTGGCTTTTTCAGTTTTAGCAAAGAAAATAATTAACCTAAAATAGATACAAATTAATTTAAAATGAAATACTAATCTAAAGAAAATATTTTATTGCCAATTTTCAAATATTTTAGAATAAAATATTCAACTTAACCTACAATTAAGTTAAGAGAACCGCCGTAATTGAATAACGTTTTGCCAGTTTGTATTTATATTGAATTATTCAAGATCCTCTCTCTCATATAATATTCAAATTCTAATATCACTTTCTAGACTCTGTAAGCTGACATGTTTGAGTACCCTTCGGATCCTTTCGGAATAGTAGGAACTGGACCACATATAATTAGAAAAGTTTCACACTCGACGCAGTGCTGTGCCCTGCGCCATGGAGATTGGCCCCATAGAATTCTAGAAAAACTTCTGCGTTTCACTTACTCGTTATTGTCTATGGCTCTTGTGAATTTGCTTTGGGTTGGCTTGGTCCTCTTTTGGTTATGGAGATTAGAGAAGGGAGAGCAGGGGAGGTTTGAAAATTGCTGTGGTCAATGACAATGCAAGCAACTTGATTCGACGCGCATTCAATGCACAACGGAATTGTGCATAGAATGGTCTGTTCAAATGCAAAGATTTCAATTAATGTGTGAAAACGTTATTCGGAACTAATCAGTGAAGCGTAAAAAACAAGTGCTTCAAGCGAAAGAAACCCAAATGCTAGGTCATAAGCGGAGTAAATTTTGCATTAAACTGAACTAAATATTCAGAGGGAAAACCTTAAATACGAAGACTTAAATGGTTATTACTTTAAGTAAATTAAACTTCCAGCTTATACTTCAAGCACATATAGATCGAATGAGTCGGAACTTGTTAAAAATAGGAACCTCCAAACATTTATTTTCACAGTTAGCTAAGCTAAGCAACTTAATCAAGCTGACATTTAATATGTTTTCAGCAACTGGGTTTTTTCTTCTAAGTACCACACGTGTGGTAAATGCTCTGAAGCATTTTCGCTGGAAATCAAAACTCGGATTAAGATACCCTGCTTAGAACAATGGTCAGTTTGCATATTGATGAGGTGGTCTGATAGTGTGCACGGCACACACATCGCAGGACAAAGGACACGTGCTGCCAACAATAACAACAAGTGCTGGCACACTGTGTGTGTGTGTAACTGTGTGTGGGCCATTAGATAAGTGCAACAATAGCAATGCATTTGGACTGGGCGTCGCCAGCTGACTTTGCCTCAAGTGTGACTAAGTACAATAACAAAATTGTGAGGCAACTGAATCGATAGGACCAGCCGCTATGCCGCCCCACGCAGAGCTAAGCACGCTGTCGTAGTCCTTGTTTCTGTTCTCGTTGTTGTTACCATTAAAGTGCCGCTGGAGGTGGACGGTGGTGCAATAAAAGTTTTGACTGCGCTGCGCTGATGTAATACCGCAAGACAATCTGCCTTTGCACGTCATATACCCAAAACAGCAACAACAACTGAAGATATCAAAAGCCGGTAGAACACAAAGTCCTCTCCGTCGCTCTCTTTGCAGCGATAGAGAGAGCGCTCTACACTTTTGGCTGAAGAGCATGCGCGCGCGCTTCTCTCTCGCTCTCGCTCTTCCTCTTTCCAACAGCTGTAGCAGGAAGTGCCAGCAAAAAGAAGGCATTGCTAACTTTTCAGTGCTCGTAATTTGATGAATCAGCTGTTCTGCAAAGCGCACCCCACTCAACCCTTACCTGCCCCTTTGCGAAACCATAACTGGAAAGCCAGGCGACGTTCTTGTGTTTCGTGCTTGTATTCTTGTGCTTGTGTTCGCTGCCTTGTCGCCGGTTGGCTCTGCCCGGCCGGTCCGCTAGCTAACGGTGCCTCGTCGTGGTACACTTCCTTCAGGCCACATAGACTACACCACATGGCTATTGATTTTTTTTCTCGTTATTTTCCGTCCCGTCTGTCTGTCCCAATGCTGACGCGTCTGGTGTTGAGCGTAATGTACATTAATTTATTCTATGCCAAGCCGAATTTTTTATTATTTCTTTCATTCCATATTTCACTTTTGCATTGCATGTTTGCTTACACCCAACTTCGTTTCACGACACTCCCAAGAATTGCCACTGAGAGCTGGTAAAATTATATATGATACATAAAAATGGAAATTTGTGTCGCTTTGTGTTCACTCGACTGCAGCTTTAGCAGTTAGAAAAAGTCAAATATACAATCTCATTGCTTTCAAAATCCCAAAATTGTCGGATATTTCACGGAAATTCAATTTATAAATAGATATCTTATTAATTTACTTTCATTATTAATTTAAATATTATACTCTTTAATATATCATTATCTGATTTAATTTGACAGTAACTCAGAATATTTCTTGACCGCAATTTCATTAAATCAAAAATAATCCCATGATATAATCCCTCAGCAGTGCAACACCCTCTCGAGCAGCTATAAATTCAATTCAGTCACCCCCATTTGGTCTGCACCCCTCATCTTCGAGTGCACCCTTCGTCATCCTTCGTCGCGCCTGTGGGTATGCAATAAAAATCTGTCTCACATAAATCAAGCGACTTGCACAGAAATCCGCAATATAAATAAATAAAAGCAGTCGCTCTATGTAAGTGGGTTAAGAAACTGCAATTTAGGAGCCGACAGATAGTTATTTCTTAACTTATAGTTATCAACTGCAACATGGAGATAGAGAAATGGCTTAAAATATAAAGCAATTTAGGCATGACAGATTAGTTTCTTAGCATTTTATGCAGCTCATCTTCATGAACAATATTTCAAGTATAATGACTGACATATTTTACATTCTCAGTTTTAGACCCTGTCCGCATACAACCGTCGATTACTCAAATATGAAAGCTATTTTAATATATTGTATATTAAACATTACTCAACATAAAAACAAAGTATTCTTTATTGTAAGTGACCACAGAAATTAATTAACAAGAAATACAGTATAGCATACCTAGTCTCAATTATTGAAACAACCAATTAATTAAATAAAAAACATAAAAGTTACAATTCAATATCAGTAATATTTTCATATACAAGTCTGGGGAGACTATGCTGTATTATTATCCATATATATATTTATGTATTTAAGGATATATGTATGTACCTTGTCAACCGGCATTGATGGGCACGCTCTGCACAGATTCCAGAATGAGCCAATCATAGGGAAATGCTTTTATTGTTGTCGAACCCAATGATCAAAATACAAATTAAATAAACACGCGCGCGTTTACTTGTTTTAATAATTTATATTAATATTTATGTGAATTGTTCGCGTTGTCAACTTTTAGAGGCGCAACAACCGCAACTAATACATACACAGAATAACACACGCGTAACACTCGCTCGCTCACTCGCAATCTTTCTCTCTCTCACTTTGTCACACACTCACTCACTCTCTCTCTCTCTATCGCTTTTCCTCACTCTCTATACGCACACGCACCTATTAAATGCGTTGCGAAGAAAGTGTGTTTGTGTTTGTCAAGTTTTCGGTTGTATTTGCTGTCTTTCTTTTTTGAGTGTCTTATGGCCCGCAGCTGTGGGAGGGAGAAGAAAACGGGAAAAGTGTAAGCGGAGAGAACGTGAGAAGAAGTATTGCATACCAGCAGGCGACAGCAAGTGCCGTTATAATGATGATCTCATACACACGCAAACAGTCGCACACAAGCACTCACATGCACGCACACAAACACCATATTTTTATACGCCTAGGCGCACACATTGAGACACACTTACAAACGTCACACAATTGAGCCAATTAATGTATAATTTACAAAGTTCGCATGTGTGTATAGTTGCCTTTCCGGCCAACTTTCGCTATTCGATATTAAATTTTGTATTTCACACACAGAAATAGCTATAAAGACCTCTTCCCCTCCTCAATCCGTCAACCAACAAATCGATATCTATTTTTCGTGACAGCCGTGTGCTATGCAATACTCTTCTTTTGCCGCTTGTTTTAATTTTTTTTTTTTTTTTTTCTTCTTTTTTTGAATTATTTGTTTCTGCTGCACTAATTCGCCGTTAGTGGGCAGTGAAGCGCAACATTTGCCGTTTACTTCAGTTGCCACTGCAAAAATTTACTTAACACTGAACACACATTTTTTGCTTTCAATGCAACGTTGCTGTCGCTGCTGCTGCTGCTGCTTCTAGTGGGCCAAATAAAAATTTCTTCGTTTTACCGCTAACGTTTGCAACTCGACGACGTTACGTACACGACTGAGCGGAAAGTGTGCAGCAAAGTGCCGTCGGCTGTATACGAATGACAGTAACAGAACGCCGCCAAGCCACCCAATTGAAGCCAAAGCGTCGGCGTTGGAGTTGACGCAGCGCTTGGAAGTTGTGCAGCAACGCAACCGGGGGCACTGTCTTTCGGGCAGCTGTTGTGTACCGCTCACTGGACAGCTGCATACCACTATTAAAATAAACATATGTTACACAGCCAGAGGCGTACCATGCACGTTTTGCAATAATAAATATATTCAGTAAACATTTGATATTCCTTATTTATGAAAAATTTATTTCCATTTTATGAACTCAATAATTGCATCTAAAATTCGAGCATTACTTTTAACTGTCTGGCAACGCTAATCAATTCGCGCTTACGTGCAACCGAAACAGCTGACTATCATATTGCAGAAACTATCGATACATAGTTATTACTAATACATCGGTTATTTTTTATATCAGCGGCACAACAAACTATGGAGTTGAACTGGGAAGTTGTTTTTTGTGTGGGCATAGCGGTATTAATACACATTCTGATAATAATATTTGTCATGGGCAAGCGGCCAAAGAGCATTGTGGGCCGTCACGTGGTAATCACCGGCGGCTCCAAGGGCATCGGCCTCTGCTTGGCCGTCGAGTGCGCTATGAAAGGAGCCAGTGTCACAGTCATCGCCCGCGACGAGAAACCGTTGAGTATGTGCAAAACCAGAAATACAAGCTGTAAAAATTTCCCTGTTTAACGACTCTCTCTCTCTCTCTCTGTTTCTCCCACTGCATGTATCCACAGGTGGTGCTGTGGCTTTATTGGAGGTAGTGCGCCAGCGACCGGATCAAAAATTCCAATATCGGAGCTTGGACATTGGGGGCGACTATGAGAAAGTGGCCAGCGTACTAAGCGAGCTGGAGGAGAGCACGGGTGACATTTATGCGCTGATCAATTGCGCCGGCATGGCAATATGCGGGGTGTTCGAGGAGGTGGCTGTGGCGGATGTGCACAAACTGATGAACGTGAACTTCTTTGGCAGCTACAATTGCACACGCTATGTGCTGCCCAAGATGAAGAAAGCTGGCGATGGCATCATTGTACTAACCTCCTCGCAGGCAGCCATGTTTGGAATCTACGGTTATGGACCTTACTCTGCCAGCAAATACGCGCTGCGCGCCATGGCGGAGACAATCGCAATGGAGTCGCGCGTCTATGGCGTCTCAGTTACATTGGCTTTGCCCTGCGACACGAATACGCCGGGATTTGAGGAAGAGGAGAAGTCAAAGCCACGCGAAACAAAAATCATTTCCGGTGGTGGCGGACTTTTGGAGCCGGAGGTTATGGCCAAAGCCATACTCAAGGATGCACTGGTAAGATGAAACTAATACACATAATTTATTTGGAATTAACTGTCGGATCTTCCACAGAGAGGCAACTTTATATCCACGGTGGGGGTTGAGAGTTGGTTGATTACCATGCTGGCCGGCGGCTTGTTGCCTTGGGATGGTTTCTTCACGAATCTGCTGCACGCCTTAGTCATTGGACCTGTGCGTCTTTTCGGCTATGGCCTGCACAAGTACTTCAACAGCATTATACGCAAATGCGCCAATGAGGATGCTACTAAGAAAATAGATAATAAGGAAGCGAATAATGCAAAAGACGAAACTCAGTAACAACCAGAGGAAGAACCTATTGACGAGCTGTGTCTTATATTCCATGCTAAGCAGTACAAATGCAAATGCCTTCTGTCCTTAACATATATCTCCTAAAGCCTAAAACCAAATTCATATTGCTCGTATTCCATTTCCATTTAATTGTTATTTTATACAGCTTATTAACGTATTTATGTTGGTTTCTTAAGAATAAACAAACCAACTACTTGGTTTGATTCCCATTTTATTTATGCGAAATATACATACTATATCAACATACTTTTTGTATTGCTAACCCTTTTAGAAATTAGCTTAATTTGACATGAAAATCCGGAAGCCTTACGATAAGATAAGATATGCATATATGTAAGTAAGCAATTTGCTCTAGCACTCGAATGTACTGCTTCCACAGTGACACAATATCTTTAAAATATGTATACATATAAAAAGGCAGAAATAATGTTTAATTACTATATCTTATATAAGTCACCTGTGACACATTTATAGCTAGCTTATCTTTTTTTAAATAGACGCGCCTTTTTTTTCTCCAAATGCGTCAAAGTCGAGCAATTTTGCGTTTTTTCAGCACGTTGCGCACTTTTCGATCGATTTGACTATCGTCTTACTATCATCACTAAAAATAAGAGTTCTGGCGATGTAAGGAGGTGTTTTGTATTGATTAGTGCAAAAACGTGTAAATTTAATTATAGAAAATAATTAATATGTATATTTTAAGTAATATGAAAACTTGTGTGATAACAAGTGCGTGCACTTGAAATTTACGTAGTTATATTGCAAAACACGCAACAAAATTTTGCTATCGTCAGCGCTCAGTGCTAGTGATGCCACAAGTGGTGTTAAAAAGTTAGAACTGTTTAAAGAACTAATTACTTGCAATAAATTAATTATAAATTATAAATCCATGTATACTAAATACAAGATCTAATACATATGTTCAGATTATCAATATAATACAATGGACTCATAACGCTAATATGTTGCCACGCAAACAGCCATCTTCAGCTGAATAATAGCCAACATCGCAGCACCGTTTATGCCGTTGTTTGTGCGGAATAAATAAGACAAGTGGAAGATAGATACATATAGATATTTATAACTTTTTAAACTTGTTAATAACGATGTAAATGAAAATCAATGCCAACAAGTGGAAATATATACAAATAAATTAAAATAATTTCGAAAAATTGTTTATGTTGTTGGTGCCGCAATTAATACTCATTTAAAAAATTGTATAAATAAACGGTTGGTATGAGTGGACAAAGTGTGATCGTGACTATAAAATACCCTGTTTGATAGTCAACTATGTGAATCAATTTGTTACTTTTTCAAAGTTATATATGTATAAAGTGAATGAGTTATTCGTGCTTCATATGCATACTACATATTATCACGGCTACAGGGTATTAACGACTGACTACTCAACACAATGAAACGGTCAATTGATTGTCGGTCGTTCGCTGCTCAGTTGCCTTTCATTTATTATTGTTCTCCCTGTCACTTTTGCAAAAACAATTATATACATATGTACGTACGTAATACGACTTCTTGTCCAGCTGTATACGTACTGTAATTAGATATAAATATACAATTAATTAAAAGAAAGACAGAATGCTTCAAGATGTCGTTGATTGGCCGTTTCGCTTATCACTTTACGACGTTTTGCACTTTACGTGTGTCGTAACGTCATCAACAACAACAAAAGCAAACTGCGTCCTCAGCTACAGCGGTCATTTATGTGACCCACGTAACGAATGTGCTACGTAGTTTTAGCTGCAAAAGCTTTAATTGCGTTCTTGACTATAAATTAATTATATATTATTCAAACATATGCACACATGCTTATTTTTATCATCATTTCAAAAGCAAATATTTATGAATTTGTGTCTGAAAGCAGAGATAAAGTGTGGGCGAATGACTGTAGCAAGCAAAATGATTTACTCAAAGCGAATGTAAAGAACTCTTAGCAAAGTGCACTATAGAAAACAACTCTCTTATGAGTAATTGGGTTCTTTTTTTAACAATAAACATAACTGATAAAAAAAACAGCTCAGAACTTCAAACTACTAATGTAAAAATATGAATAACTAAAACGAATCAATGAATGCAATGAAAGTAATAATATAATTTTTGTTTGAATAATATATGTACATATGTATATATTATACAAAATAATATAATATAAGCAAACGAATGTCTAAAGAGATAGTAATATTAAAGGCAATTAGTGCACTTATTATTTACACAAACTTCTATATAAATCTCTTTCTAATTATTAATACTATGTAAATATGACTAAATTCCCGACATTAAGCAAACTCTGGTTATCATATTAAAGGGCATTACGCCCGAGTCTATGCAAAGAAAATGCTTGTTCATTAAATGCTGAATGCTAAATATAGAATACACACTCATTTGTACATATGTGTATACATGTGTCTATATAGTATACAAATCTTTAAATTTTCGCATGTCAGCAGTTGGTCACGTATGGGATCTAAGTGGCTTGCTATACTCTATAAGAAAGTAGGGTAATATAATATGAAGAAATATGGTTGGCGTCTTTTTTTTACCTATGAGCTCATATAATAACATTAAGAAACACCGATATGGTTTGAGAATATCAGTCAAAATGTCTGTTAAATATTTTGTTGTATAATATTAATAAAATAGTATAGCTCTTGCTGTATTTATAAACATTAAGATTCATTTATGTTGGGCGTGTAGCAAAGTATGTATTGCTATAATCTAGCTACTAAATATTCAAATCGAAATTACTCTATAGAAACGTTAGTCAACCAATAAATACTGTTATTTATGTTACCAGTAAGCTAATAAGTTTCGCTTTCTGTCGATGTTTAACATAAACATAACAGTGTTGGATTATGTTCCTTAGAGTAAACACGTTTCGTGTGGACAAACGTTTGCCAATTCCTGGCACTTGTTTTTATCTAATCAATAGTTTCGTCAGTCGCTACTGACGTCGTCGTGGCCATTATACAATAAATTTATGGCAAGTGTACGAATATATATATATGTATGTCGTTTTTCGTGAGAAAACAATGTTGTATTACCTTTATATTTGGCTTTTCTGAACTACCTTGGGCTGACCATATCAGCTCCTTTTGACGCAGACTGTGTGCGCTTATCTAGACAGCCCAGTTGTGTGCGAGCTGATTTGGTAGTTTGTGCTCTGCCAGATTTGTTAATACAACGCAGACTTGTCGCTGATATCGTTTGTATGTATATTTGGCATACACAAATAGTGCGGCGAGAACACTTGTTCACTGATTAATTATTTGGTTGACTCTTGTTTCAAGCAAATCCAATTCATTACTTTGCAGCCAGCCGGACGAAACGGATACGTGGAACACACAAATAGCTTTGCTTGCAGCTGGAGTAGAAGACACAGTCGACTACTCGCTGACACACTTGCCCAAAGATGTCACAAAATCAATCATATTTCTGGCAAACGACCAGGCACAATGTATATCTAAAGCGATCCGCCAAATGGCACATGGCAATGGCCTTGATGGTGGTGCTTACATTCTCGACCATATGTGCGGCCGAGTCGAACCCAGATGGCGATGAAAATGCCATACTTGCCGACAATCAGCAGGTAAATGAACTTGAACTTACTTCGAAATATGTAGTTTCTAATCAATTTGTAATTTTGGCACAGAATGTTGAAGATGATCAAGCGATAATTAAATTAGGTACGGAATCAAATGGAATACTGGAAAAACAATTGGATATTGAACCGGAAAGGGAGAAGAAAATCAAGGGCAGTTTTATCGATGCGTTTACCGCATCGATCTCTGTTATATTATTAACAGAGCTAGGTGATAAGACTTTCTTTATTGCTGCCATAATGGCAATGCGCCATCCCCGTTTGATTGTCTTCCTCGGTGCTATAACCGCATTGGCTCTCATGACGGTTCTCTCATGCGTATTTGGCATGGCAGCAAACTTTATTCCTAAGGTAGATATATCTCAGTGGCCTTATCTGGAATGACATGCATGTATCTAGCTAACATACTTATCTTTCGACAGATTTACACGTATTATATATCTACTGCATTATTTTTAATATTTGGTCTAAAAATGTTGTATGATGGTTACAAAATGAAGCCGACTGATGCCCAAGAGGAGCTCGAGGAGGTGCAAAGTGATTTGCGCAAGCGTGAGGATGAGGTAAGTCAAGACAGATAATTAGATTTTATAGCAATATTAACTAAATATTACTGTAGCTGTAACAATAGTTCGTAAACGCAAAACCACAAATTTTTTATTTACTTTTTGAACACCAACGCTTTGTTAACAATTGATTTTAGTTGTACTTATTGTGCTTATTGTAAATAGCTACGCTTTATTGGTTGTACCTAATGATCGGCAGTATATCTTTTTATTAATATACTTATTTTCGAATAAATAGCAATAACAATAACAACAACAATAAGAAGAAGACGAGGCGATCACTTCATTTGCTCGTTTGCCATGTAAAAAGCTTTAGTTATGTTAGTGAACACGTTTATAGTCGTAACTCATTTAGCCTCTATGTGTCACAAAACAAACAAACAAACATTTCGAAGATATAAAAAATAATTGAATGCGAAACTCTCCTCTTTCGTACTGTATAATTATAGCTAAATTGCATGCTAATTGCGCGACCCAATCATAATAATTTACTAATCATTTCGAATTTGAAAAAACCCCAATCTAACAACGAGTCTTAAATCAAGTTGTGTCAAGCTGTTGGCGCAAATGAAACACTCACTGGCATTGCAACAAAATGTTGGGTGTGTCATCAGGATGAAACGATTATTTGCCATTAATCAATTTCATTCACATGCAATTTTCAGTTGATTTTTCGTACATACAAATATATATTGTATACATATATATCGACTTATTATTTTTATATGAAATATGCTCCTAAGCACACACATTCGCCTATATGACTAATTGCACGTCGCAGTGTAAAGAAGATTGAAAATACAAAATGAACAGACAATTAACCAATTTTCAAGTTTCAAAATAAACCGCTTAACAGCAAAGACCAGAAAACAAATTAATTTGTGATTTGTCTACAAAGCTAATGTAAAATTTAATTATTCTTTCTTTCAAAACTCCACATAAAAAAAATATTTCCATAAACCTACCTGTGTTAAAATCCCGAATTATTATCTCGAAATGAACAACAACGAACAATAAAAACAAACAACAACAAAAACTCCTAGCTAATGCGCATGGCGACTCGCAAGTATGAGGAGTCGGAAGCGAAGCGTAAGAATAGCAATTCGGACAAGGAGGATGCCAGCGAACAGCCGCTGATCCATGGACGCAAGGCGAGCCTGTTGCCCAAGTCGAGTTCGGTCAACAGCTCTGAGATGCAGCATCGTCAGCGCAAGCCCACCAATACCAGCAACAACAACAACAACAACAATAACAATACCACCAATAACTCAACTAGTGATAAGCAAACGAGCTGTGATAAGACTGGCAACGATGTGGACTATCACAACACCGAGGTGCTGCTCAAAGATGGAGGACGCGTTGTCGAACAACTGAAGATGACCACGTTCCATAATAGTCCCACGCACTCGGCATCCATTGCCTCATCGAACCAGACCGAACAAACCCATTGTGATTATCCCCGTAGCAACAACAACCCCAATGCGACCGTTAACCCCGATTCGGAACTGGAGGCGGCCGAGCCACGTGCTCCACTAGCTGGACAAGAAAGCATGTATAGCATTGACAACGAGGAGGGCGCGCTCAAAGCACGGGTTAGAGATCGAGCAACAATGTTATACAGCTGTTGTTTCATCTACGTTTCACCTGCTTTTTCAAAACAATCAGCAACAAAAGAAAAATCCCAAAACAAAATAATACACCAACACACACCCATACACATCTACACACATACTCATTGAGCGTTTTATTTAATTGCACATTATTTATAATTGAATAACACATGCCATCTTGCTAGTGATTTACGGTATTTGTCATTCGATACTTTGTTTCATTTTCATATAATTTCATACATTGTTGCAACTAGGTTATGTCATTGCCAAAACGTTCCAGCACATACACTCACACACACGCACACTCAGATACAAATATATAATGCATGTGTTGTTCCTTTTCCGTTTAGTTTCGAAGTGATCGTTTGTAATATTTTTTCTCTCTGAGATAAATATTTGTTATTCTTTTTCTATTCAAATTTTTCTATATTTAATTGTGCAAGTTCGTTTTGACGTTATTTCCCCCTTTGTTTATCCTTTGCACACATACGTCTCATCCACCAAAAAGTGAATTGATCAACATTTTAACATTGAGCTCTACCTTTTCGACTTGCAGCTGGATCGTGATGTTAATACTGCGCTGGTGCATGACGCGGAGAGCGGACGCCGTACCAAGGTGCAACGCCGAGGCGCCACCTACTTTACTATGCGCATCTTTGCCCAGGCCTTCACGATGACCTTTCTTGCCGAATGGGGCGATCGTTCGCAATTGACAACTATCATTCTGGCTGCCAGCAAGGTGGGTTTCCAATTACATAATAGAATTCCTGGATTCATCCAATATCAAATTCATCACTTACATTACTAATTAGTTCTACTTTACTATTCCAACTTCCAGTGCTCCAATTTTCCCATTTCAAATGCATGAATTTCATTGTCAAGACTCGTTGCTTCATTTGCAAGTGCTCCTGTTCCACTTCCAACTTGTTCCATTTCTGTTTCTGTTTTCTCTAATCAACCTTTCTTGTCTTCTTGCAGGACGTCTATGGCGTGATTGTTGGCGGCATTATTGGCCATTGCATTTGCACTGGTTTGGCTGTGATTGGTGGTCGCCTGGTGGCCTCCAAAATCTCGGTGCGCACTGTCACCATTGTGGGCGGCATTGTATTCATTGGCTTTGCGATTTATGCGGTGCTCATGCCGCCAGATGATCTAGTTACCAACTAATCATCGATATTAGCCTGTTGTTTGTTGAGGACTCCCCCACTTCCCGTAACAAGAGGATATATGAATTTAAATTGTAGTTTTCGAGGAGCAACAGGCACTATCTACTAGTATTTCTGTTCATTTTTTTGTAAATTGATGCACTTTATAGCGAGAGAGCGCCTCTAGCTAACCCAAAGTGCCTTCAGTGCTTTTCGCTTTAGCCATGACAAACAAATTTAGTTGCCAAAAAAAAAGAAAAAAAAAACGAAGAAAAAAAGTATATACATATTTTGTACTAGATCTTTAACCAATTAATAATTTCATTGATTTAAGTATTAAAGTTTTCCTTGTTGTACATACGCGTGCTTGTTAACTATGTTGCCTAAGCTCCTCTTAATTAGCTCATTTAAATTCCTAATTTATGTAGCAATGTTTACTTAAAAAAAAACTAAAAAAAAAAAATGTGTTTATAGATTTTACGAAATCTTGATAAAGAAAATAGTAAAAGAGCAAAGTGAATGTTAATTTGAAGCCTTTTAATTTGTATGGGGGAACGATGAGCTTCCTTGCTTAAAATGTTCAAGGGCTGTTATTAACAAGATCTGCAAAGGTCCGACCTGTTACATCCCCTTGGAAAGAGTTTAATGAAAGTGATTTGAAGACCTTAAATCAAAATACTTACAGAAAAGATTAAAAAAACGAAATATAAGGTTTGTTCATATAATTTATTTTACAAATACAATTAAACGCTTTTAAGGTACTTGTGCTTATTCGAGACGAAATTTGGTTAGGGGTTATAAGATAACAAGAGTCGAATACACACACATGCTTACTTTTGCACTGGCATAGTTGACACGAGCCTTAAATGGTTGGGCGTGGAAATTCACTTCATTGTCTTGGGATCTCGATAGATGCCCGTGAACAAAACAGCGCTCGACTTGTGATCGTAGATCAGGAAGACGAACGGATGATTACACTCGAATTTGGTTGGCTCCACTGGCCGGGCCGATCGGAAGCTGACCAAGACTGTAGCCGCCGCCGCTGTACTGCCCTCCTCATCGACCTTGATTTTGGCCATGTGCTTGGCGTCGCCAAACGAGAGCTGCTGCTCGGTGCTGAAGTCGTTGAAACTGGCGGTAGAGCCGAATATCTGCTTGACGCCCAGTTGACCCAGGATCTAAGGAGAGTTAAAAGCTTTAGATAGTTGCAGGAGATATGACATTGGGTCTCCCCGCTTACCGGCAAGAGCTCCAGACGCTGCTCGAACTCAAATTTGGGCAGCGACACCTCGATTTCGCGCATCGAAGCTTCCCTAAGCGACGCGTCTAACGTGTCGGCATTCAGCTTGGACAGCACCTGTTCAAGTGCATCATTGTTGAAGGCAGGCAATATGATGACCATAGATATATCAGAATTCTCATCGTCCTCCTTCATCGATGTCTTGTACGGCAGCTGGAGAACATGGGCGCCTAGGCGCTCATCCGGATGCAGCAGGAAGTTTCCCTTCTGCTTCATCATGGGCACAAAAGAATACTTCTCGCTGGATGTATAGAAGGGCATTTGTTGGGTCTTGTCCGCATTGAAGCGGCTGGACCACTGGCCCTTGAAATAGGCAGCATTGGCCAGGACCAGTTGAGTTTGGGAATCGATATCGCCAGAGGCAATCATGTCCTTGATCTGATCGTGTGTGACGTTGGCAATCCAAGAGTTGATCTGCTGACGCGTCTCCTCCACATTGTCCTTAATGTTCAGCTGAACAATTTCATCGTGCAAACGCGAATCCAGACAATCGGCCAGCTTGATGTGTTCGTCAAAGTACAGACGATCAGCGGAAGCGAACTCCAGTGGCATCTGCTTTGTGCGCACCTCACGCAATTTCTTCTCAGTGCGATAGGCACTGCGCACCGCCTCCTTGTTGGGCGCCCAGTTCAGGCGCAGCACATTGGCCAGCTCCTTCTCCGACTCGCCGGTAGCACCGAAATACGCCAATAACAGGGCGTGGTAGGTGCTGTAGGGTGAGAAGAACACATTCTCGTTGGGCGTCGCCTTCCGTATGGCATCCAGCATGGCCACCGAGAACTCCTGCTGGCCCCGATACAAATCGGAGCGCAGTGACGACATGCTGCTATCAGTTGGGGTGCCACACAATTCAGCGTTAAGCAACGCTGGCAGCACCAGCATCATCAGCGATAAAAACACCTTCATTCTCTGTAGATATACAATTTGAGAGAGTTTGGGATTAGCAACCTTCGCCTTGTCAAATACTACGTGAGTGGAATTCAATACCATGGCCTTGCCGGGTATTATTTGCTGGCATTATTAATTGATAGGAATGTCTATAATGCCGTGAAGGAGGTACAATGACACTAGAAACATTATTTTATTTGAAATATAATTTATTCTTTTACTACCTATAGACTTCTTTTATAAATTATAGCATCAGCTGATTAAAATGATTAAAATATAATATCAACTTGATGACTAAGGGATGTACACTAGAATCATTTTTTTAATATACAGCAGAATAACAATTTTGTTTTATTACCTATAGATTTTTTAGTTTTAAAAATAACCTTATCAGTTTTTCGGTATGAGTTTCTCAATAATTTATATAATGTACTTTCCATGAAAGCAAATTTATAAAGGGTTTCTATTAAATTGAAGGAATGATAGCATATTATTTTTATTTGCCTAGAATGTAATATAAACTTGATGCCAGGAGCATGATAAACAATTATAATTTTGCTTCTATGCATGTATTCTTTCCATATCTTGTTTAATCAAGCTTGAGAAATAACTTTATTAATCTTTCTATTCTGATACTTCAATTCAGTTTAAGTTTCAATCCAACAAAACCATTTCCATCTAAAGTGATGACATATGCAGTTATTACTTTGCATTTTGGGTTTTTTTTCTGTCATTTTCATTTTTGTTCCTTTCCAAGGCTAAGCCCACAAATTAAATCGTTTTCCTTGTTAATTTCATGGCACTGCTGCAACTTAATGGCATTTCGAATGTTGACAAAGCAGATCAAATGGCTGGCAAGTCAGTGACAGCTGACATGATCATGGGAAAAACGTGCCTCGATAATGCCGTTTAGCATTCGTCACGTACAAAGATCGTTTGGCTTTAAAGGCGCCTTAATTTATGCAAACAGCTAAATGCCGGCAAATTCATGCCTCGTAAGATTTCAGGTTATTAAAAAAAAACCCTTCAAGCTGGCTGATTCATCCACTGAGATGCTCCCCACAGCAGCGACAGCCAATTTATCTAAATCGCACTTTCAGCCAATTGCAACATCCCGCTCTCAAGCTGACGGCCGGAAAGTGAAAGTTGGTCTGCAACCGAATTCGCAACAACAACGGCTTTTGTTGTTATTGTCTTTGCTGTTGTTGCACTCGGCAGAGCATAAAAAAGAGAACGACTTTGTCTTTTCGCCATGCGATCGCAGCTGACTGCGCGACGTCATAGTTGCGTGATTTGCCGACGCAATGAAAAACAAAAAAAAAGAAAAAAAACCCAAATAAAAACAGAAAATTAACATTTTCAAAAACCAGTTTAAGTCCACACAGTTGTGTGCACTTTTGAAAATATGTATATGTATACGTGATTCATAAATTGTTAGCATTTCAACGCTTACGCGCTCTTCTTTGACCCTGTATTGGCGATTTTGTAATTGGTTTTGTTTTATCTCTCTCTCCCTCTCCATTGCTCTGTTTGGCTTTTGCGCGCAGTTTACCAACACAGGCATAGCCTCCACTTACGCCTGCGCTGCCCGCACACTGGCGAAAAAAACAACAACAATAACAACTAGTTTGCAGGGAATTTCCAATTGAAGTTGACGCAAAGTATTGAACGTGACAATGCATAATGTTTACCTGACAATTGTTGTCAATGGAGAAGCAGTAACAAATATAATTTATATTAAGTGATTTTCTCAAGAAATAACTGTAAACTATTGAGAGCAGCTTATACAATAAGTTAGAATTTTCAGAGATAAGGTTATTCTATACATATTTGAATTTCATTATCTTGAACCCCGAGGGTAAAACCAAACTCTGACGTGTATACATACATATGTACATATAATATTCATTTGGGTACGAATGTATGTACGTTTACTACCAGGGCGGCTTTTATAATACAAGAAAGGAAAAATGTAGTTCAACTTCACATTAATTTCTCTATAACAATAGCAAATTGTGTTTGCGTGTGACAATAACAACAACAACAAAATAATACAAATAATTTTGAAATCACTTATATAGTGGAGCAAACCAGATTGATTGACGGCACATAATTCTCCAGAGATTGTACAATTGTTAATACCAATTATGAGAAACGTTTAATATTCATATGTAAAGAGGCTCTAGATTTAAAAGAAACCGGTCGCATTTGAGATAAAAATAACGTACGATTGACTTTTACCTTTTTTTTTGGCTGATAGGCTTTATTTACTTTATGCGCACTCACAAAATACACGACTTACTTAAACGCCTTAAGCATTTGCACTGAGCTTGATGATGAGCGCGGCTCAAATTATATCCCGATATGACGAGCCATATGATAGTTACATTCGATAAAATTAATCGATACACAAGTGGTAGATTTGGTAAATATTCGAAAGAGCGATATATTTGTTATCAAATCCACTAACCAGGTTAGTGTAAAAACGGCAGCTAAAGCAGAGATACAAAATTTATGACTCATATTTTTTTCTTTTTTTTTTGACATCATATTTGCCGATAGAACACTAGAATTTTTAAAAATTGGAACTATCGCCACTTCATCGAGGTGAGCAAAGAAGACTAAGCACAATCGATATGAAATATTTCGCTTTTAGTATTTTTGTGTTTGGCGCATTATTTAAACTACCTGTGTTTAAAGTAAAACTTAGAGATACTGGAATAAAACAGTTTCTAGGTTATATGTTTATTTAAATATTTATATGTAACTTTACATTAAAGTATAGTATTCTTAAATACTGAACTAAATGCAAACATTGTGCATGTTTACGTTAATATCACGATTTTGCGAGTATTTATTTATTTAAAAATCTGCATCAAATCCAATATAATTAAATTCGAGATGACTGTGAGGGCGACCAGTTAGAGCAGGTGTTGATCACCTTGGTAGTCCGCAATATCCTTATGCAAATTGACAACTTGACAACTTGACCGATATCGAATTGATCAAGGCTAGCAAGATGACTATGTGAAGGACGTTTAAATAGTTGGTTTTGCTCCCTCTTAAAGTAATTCTAAATAATATTATACACTTGTGCCGTTTATTCCAGTCCTTGAATCAATTAAAAAAGTCGTCTTTTGTAGTCTTCTGTGCTGCTCCCCTTTCCTCGTCTTTTTATAAAATACAAAGGGCATTCCCAAGCTGCTCCGCAGTTTTCTTTAGACATGCTCTACCGATCGCTAAGAAAATGTTTGCATTTCTAATCAAAGTGTCAGCAATTGTATTTGCAAGTCAATGGGTTTTATTCAATACTTTTAATAATATAATAACAGTGTAATTATGTAAGTACTGTGGCATTACGTTCGCTATAAATGCTGTAGAGCGATGCTCGTATGAACGCATCGCTTTTCTCCACAAATCCATCCAAATGAGTCCACAAGAACCAAAATGTGAGCGAGAAGAGTAAAATCTTGCTGACCCAGTCGAGTATATAAAGGCGACGTAGAACTATTTTGGCATAGGGCAACGTGGCGTCACTCTCGCCCAGAATGTAGGTGCGCATGCCCCGTATATAGTTGCTGATGTAAGTCTCCCAGTTGACCTGGCTAACCGACGTGTCGAAGAGCTCCTGGTCCGTGGCGTTTAGCGTGTGGCTCATCTCTTGAAATTTATCATTTCTAAAGTCCCAGTCTTTTGTTGTGTAGTACTGCAGCAGCTTCAGTCCGGTGGAGATTTTACGCTGAACGTTAACCAAGCTGAAACGAGAGAATGTTCACGTTAGTTGAATGCGCAGAGCGAGCAGAGCAGATGTCACTTACAAGGGCTTCTGGCCGAAGAGTAGCAGCCAAAAGTCTATGAAATAGGCAGGCAGATAGTGGAAGAAGATGACGCAAAATAGATGATGGTAATAGTTTCGCTTGATGGAACCGCCCGGATACCAGAGCGCAAAGCTGAGCGGAGTTTCGTAGAAAAACTTCCGACCGGTCTCAATGCTCTCGCCCCAGGACATCAGGGCCTTGCTGGAGATGCACAGATTGCAGAACTCCACTTGGTTCTGTTGGCTCTTGACCTTCGAGTCGGCAGTCGCCTTTCCGCGCTTGTAGCCGCAGAGTATCATGCCGTTGATGGCCTTGTCGACGGGAATTACCGTCGATGCGAAATCTGGATTGCAGTGCATAGAACGAATGACGCCGCGTGCGGCGCCAATCATCAGACCGGTTGGCCCATTCACGCCCTCAATCCATCCAGGCATGGGCTCGTGTATGGCCGCCGTTACTGCAAGAAAAGGGGGTGTTAGCCACAGCCAAGAAGTGGGCCCGAAACCAGTTTGCTGGACCTACATACCAATGGAAGGCCGTGTGATGATTACAGGTAGCTTTTTGTTATATCTGCAAATTAGATCTTCCGACAATGCCTTGCTGTAAGCATACGTGTTGGGCAATCCGTTGAGCAATCTGCAAATGGAAACGTGAGTCGGCTCAAAGCACGCTGAGCAATGAATCATATATATACTTTGGAGTTATTTCCGCTAGGCCCGCATCGTCCATTGTCTCGACCATGTGGATGATGTCGAACGGATTCTGTGGCGCCGGATAGGCACGCTCCTCCAGCACGCTCTCGTTGCACTGGCAATACGACGTGGAGACATGGACCAGTGCTTGCAGGTTGGCCATCTTTTCGGCCAGTTGCAGCACCTTCAGCACGCCCAGCACATTCATGTTGACCATCGGGCGCAGCGGCTGATCGAAGCGCACATTGGCCGCACAGTGGAACACAATCTCCACATTGGACGCAAGTGTGTTGATGTCATTGGCGTCCAGGCCAAGGTCCGGCTCCAGCACATCGCCCTTTACCACGCGCACTTTATTAACGATGTCGGGATTCTTCTCCAACAGCTTGCTGAAAATCTGCAAAAATATTAACAGTTAAACAGTTAAACAACGGTGGGTCATTAATTAAAAGACACAATTACTTCAAATGCGCTAAGCTACTGTGTGTATGTATGCAGTTGTTGTTGTTGTTGTTGTTGTTGTTGTTGTTGTGTGTAACTGAAGTTGGCTAAGAGCTGGTGGGTTACGTGGAGCAGCTGCTTAGATTCGCCTAATGGACCATGTCTGTGTGCGCGCAGTGACAGAAATGAATAGTCATTGTAATTTTGGATTTTTTCGACACCGATATTGGCTACCTTGACTTATAAATGTCTAGGTGTGTTTATGTGTAAGTGTGTGCTAGTCTTGGCTTACAATTTAATGTCTTGCACTCGCTTGCCTATTTGACTTTTGCTATAATTCTGGTAATTTGAAATTTAAGTATTACCATTTCTTCAAATGAAGGGCAACTTGTGATTGCCCAACTATCGCAATAGAACGAAAAATGTATGAACTGACCTTGACTTTATGTCTTAAGTGCTCAAACTTGGTTAAACTATTTGTTTAGGCCATGTCAGTTGGACATATTTTCAACCAAGTCTCGCATTCTTTTGGCGGTCAGTCAGTCGTCATGGTTCTTGGGAATAACCCAACGTTAAATACCTCGATTACAGCTAATTAAATGTGCTAATTATAATTACGTGTTAGAGCATCTATTGTATTATAGCGGAAAACGATTACATAAGAATTAAAATTACTCATTCGTGATATATCAGACACACATGGAAGTAATGCGAAGCCAGTAAACCACAAAAGGTTAGAGAACTTTTATTGATTTTAGATTAACAAAAATGAATATCTAATTTAATAGAATAATTAATATTAAATAATACATCAAATAATTTATAATTACATATACTTAAATACGTAAAATGTAAATGTAGAAATTAAATAATAATAATATCTACACTAAATAAATACAAAGCTATTCATAGACAGAGTCATCAGCTGGAGAGACAAACAGACGAATGGACAAACAGACAGACCGATATGCCAATATATACTTAGCTACCTTCATCAATTCCCTATTTACTTATTGTTGAAAGTAAACAAATAAATATTAAATACACTTTTGTAATACATGATGAGGTGATATTTAATATGAATATAAATTATGCACAAAAGCCCGACTAAAAAAACCTTAAATAATTCAAGTAAGTACAATTTAATTACAGTTTTTAGATATTAATTTATATAATTTTACCTAATAATTTGATAATAAAAAGTAAAATTTCCAATTTCATTTAATACTTAAACTGAAAATTACATTACTTTGATAATAAAATGTTTGTAATAATTTGTTTTCAAAATGCGTGTTGACTGCATAAGGTGTGCCTATTATATATGCCATGACTGTATAAAGCCAACGAACTGAACTTGTAAATGCAGCGAATTCAGCAGCATGTTTATAATATTAAATAAATACAATTCCCCAAATGATTATGTTATCGCATATGCCATATGTCATGTATTTAAATAAATATCTTAGCAGAAAAGACCTATTTTCTTAGCCTAAACTCTTAAATTATTGTTCACAAAAATCTGTAGTTATAGCAAAGAGTGAAATAACTTAAAATTAAAACTAAATAATATTAAAATAAATACAATAACTTTTATGATTTCATTTCTTGTATTAATAATAAACTAATAATCGAAAAACAAATCGTATGCGGCTATGCTAGTTCACTTAAATGCATGCCTAATTCTTATGCCATGACAGTATAAACAAAATACGAAATTTATCTATGAACACATTTAAATATTTTTTCGCTCTTCTACTATAATAACAAAAAATACTTATAATACTTATAAGGGAGAAAAACTGGATTTTGTAAAATAAATTTTAAATACTATTTTTAAGGTAAGCCACTACATTTTTGTATTTAAGATTTTAAAACTATAACAAATAAAATAACATTATAAAAATAAATTTTTGTATTACGACATTCGTATATGTTACATGTCTAATACTTATGCGGTGAATATATGATTCAGTCTCGTTTGCAACTAGAGTCAAGTCAAGCATTTAATAAAAAATATAAATAAATAAATTGATGCTTACATGATTAATTTAGCCATTCAACTGCACTTGAATTATATTAACTTATGGAGGAAAATAAAAAATGAAATTAATTTCTAAAAGCGGCATTCTACTCCCTCTCACATTCTACTCGCATGCAATTGTATGTGTGGCTATTATTCAAGCCACGACTGTATTAACTTTCAAATGTGTTTAACTTAAAACCGCAGTCGTGAGAATACCAGAGGGCAACGGCATATAAATGGAAATCATTGCATTATGTGGATGTGGCTGGTGGATTGGCAGGCCGCTCTTGGCTGCCATTGAACAATGACTGAATGAATGATTGCATTGACTGGAATTGGACTTACGACACATTTGAAGTATTGTTCCTTGCGCACAGTCGGTTCCACGCCCTTCTTGGTGCGTATCAGTAGATAGATGGCACTCAGATCTGAGCAGCTACGCAACAGCTTCTCGACCAGAACTTTGCCCATGAAACCAGTTGCACCTGTTATCAATATCGTTTTGCCGGCATAATAATTTGCGATTTCAGAGACGCCAGAATCGGCGGCATTATTCATTAACTCCATGCTGCTGCCGAGCTCTGTGTGCTGCAAGAGACAAATATTCAGTTAGATTCTAGCTCTAGATGGGCTGTCAGTTCTTGTTTTTGTTGCTATGGCTGCTGCTGCTACTGCAAATTAAGATCTGAAATGAGGCTCACTTGTTTGAGTGTTTGTTTGTTTAGCCCAGTTACTCGGTAAATATTCTATTTCAATGTCAGCTTTTACGAAATATCCAAGCCACTGCAGCACCAGCAGCAAAACAACAACAAAAACAAGTCATGCAACTGGGCGTAATTGGCGTGAAGGGATTTTGGAATCTGTTTACTCTTTTGTTTCCCAGTAACAGCCGCAACCACAGCAAAAGCCACCAAATTGTTGTACGCTTATGAGGCTGAATAAGCGGCGTTAGGTTTAAAGACCTGTGTTAACACAGCGCCTCATTTGTTTGCTTTTCATTTATTATATTAAATTATGATTTTTTTATTATGATTATTTTTTATTTTTTTCACCATATTTTGTGAGTCAGTGAATTAAGGTATTTGGGTTTACTTTGAAAGAAAGTAAGTTATATACAATTAAACTAGGCTCATCAAGTTCTCATAATTTAATGCGACTATAAATCCAACTAGTCTACGGTAATTTAATGGCTATTATAATTGTATTCCTCTTTCTCTCCTTACTCCATTTTATGGCCACACTTAAAAGTAAAAGATTAAGTATCTTTGTAACTCATACGTCATGTTGGCCAGGGCCCCCGCTCGATTTGAGTACATGGAATTTGAGCTGCTTGTTTAAGCGTTATTACAATAGCCGCTTACACACTGGCCAACAACTCGTTAATTGGTTGATGCAATAGCAAATGCTGCTGCAAGCTCGTGCAGTTGCTTCCTAGCCAAACAAAAGACTTCGAACACAAACTTGATTGCCTGCAGCCTGATTGGGCGATATGCATCGACTATTGCAATATTTGCCGTTAATATTAGTGGCTGCTTGTCTGGTATTTTGCAGATTTTTCAGCAAATGAGCACACACACACACGTGCACACACTAGCACACACACGCACAACAAGCTTCTCACGCCACTGGCTTTGGCTAGATCAACAATACAAATGGATTTTCACGTAATATTCACAAATTTAAACAGACGACAGTCGGACACGCAAATTAAGACACTTGTACAGTTTTTTTTTTTTGTTTATTTTTTTTCAAATTTTTTTTTAGTTATTTTTTTCACTGTGAATATTTTTTATTTGTCTTGCAATTGTTTTTGGGTTTGTTTTTTTGTCGCATAAGTTTTGTAAATTGTTTAGCTAAACATAAGTGGGCTGGTTCACAATGGCATAGTTCACAGTAGCTGCACACGCGGGCTTGCCTTAAGGACTGAAATCATTGAGCACTTAACGCTTAATTAGCGCACGCCTAACAAATATAGAAGCTCTTGACATGATGTTTTCTTTAACAATTTACAAACTGCTGTAGAATCCGCAACTAAAACCGAAACCGAAACCGAAACTGCAACTGAAACTCACTTTTAAAAAAATCTTGTCGTGTTTTACTTTATTTGTCCGTTGGCTGCTTCAGAAAATTATTTGAATTGAATCAGTTGAATACTCAGCAGCGACTGAATTCAAAGCGGGCAATTGGCTTGAAGTTATACTCGTCGTAAAGGAAATTCAACGACGCGGCGTCACCTCACTCACACACACGCACACACGACGGGCAGACATGATTTGCGGCTCGCGCATACGTGTTCAACAGCAGGTGTGTGTGTTTGTGTGAGAGTGTGTTTGTGTGTATGTGTGTTTGTTTACCTATATGTATTCTCTATTAAAATGCACTGGTATTGCTTGCAGTGGACGACAACGTTCCGGGTAGTCCCAAATGCATTTTAAAGCCTGGCTCACTCACTCACGCATCGAGAAGCTCTCTACCATTAATTGCAGTGCATTTACTTTTGTTGCAATAAAATACAATCAAGAGCCAATTAAGAATGTCTACATGAGTGCAAGGGCAGCGGATTGTGTCAAGCCAGTTGGCAAAATTAAGACAAAACAAAAACCAAAACCAAAACCGAAAGAAAATGAAAAAAAATCCCAGAAAAAGGACAGGCCTCAGCTGCAGTCAAGGCCAGCGAGTCAAGTCGCTTCGAGTCGAACCGCATCGAGTGGAGCTTGATGCGACCCTAAAAGTGCACGTCATTCAATTCACGGCAGATCTGCATGGCTATATACATATGTATGTACATGTATGCTTATGTGTGAGCGCAACTGCATTTGGGATAAATATTCATTTTGGAACCAGCTCCATGGCAAAATATAAAAACTGCAATGAATACGAAGAAAAAAGTTGTGCGACTGGTTGGTGGACTAGCCTGTCTGTTAAATGTAGCCCCACACCCCACACCCCGCTTCCCGCTCATCCTGCACACACCTGAACGAATTCAGGATGGCCTCTTGACTTTCGCAATAGCTCGACCAGAAAAAGAAACCAGAAATTGAAAATAACGACCTTGAGATGCTTATATAAACTTGGTATCCGTTACGTTTTCGTTTTCACTTGTTATTGGCCGTTGGAATTATAATAACAGAGAATTCCTTAGATCATGACGTGACATAATTTGCTCGGAGAGCAGGTGTCGAAGAGAGATAGAGGGTGAGCGGCATCTAACAGTCGTACTAAATGGTTCTGTAAACTTGTGAAATTGGCTGCCATAGTCACCAGACTGCGAATTGGCGACCTCAAAATCGTTTTTTTTTCTCAATTCTATATATAGCTTGTAGAAATTAAAAACGGGTATAATGTTAGTGAATAATTATTTAATCTACTGAAAGGGGAAGAGTTCATTAATTACATATATATAAATATATATACTATATTTAATACTTAAGTTAATGGTTATATTATGATTGATCAGCCGAGCTTCTTCTATTTTCAAAATCTGAAAATTAGATTTGATTTTTCATATATAGAAACTTTTGTTACATACATGGGTCATTGGCACCACAGCTACGCTATAAAAGTGAAGACTTAAAGGCTTAGGGTATATGCTAGTCAATCAATTACATCTGGAGTAACCATACTCGTTTTAATTTTGTAATCAAATGATGCGGAAAACTTGTTGTTTGTTTGAATTGGCTAAATATGTAACTAAATAATAGAGTATAGTAATGAATTTTGAGCAGTGTACTGTTTTGTTCTGTTTTACTTCCAAAATAAAAATTGGTCATAAAATCTATACTAATCTGAATCAATTTTTATAGCCATTAGTTCGATTAATATTCGAGAAATAAATTGTGAAATCCATAGGATCTAGATTAAGTAGAGATCAAACCACCTGCCAATTTGTAATTAATAGTCGATTTAATCGAGAAATCTGGTAGATTAAACGATTGACCTCAGGTTATTCAGAAGGCTTTTAAAATTCGTACTAGTTTTTCGATATTTTATCTGCTAATTAAGAAAATCCAAAGCATATGCAATTGGTAATTTCTTAAATGAATTTTTTAATGCAATATAGTTTATAAAAATCGCAGTATGATAAATAGAGGCGTGCGCATTCTGTAGTTAACACTCAAGAGTGTTAAGCTAATATGTGCCTATAAATGCATTACTGCTTTCCTGGTATTTACTGACATTTACCCACTTACGCAGACATTAACAACGTTTTAATTAGGTGCGGGCTCGAGGCTCGAGGCAACGCCTCAACTCAACTGTTTTTCATTCACAGCAATTCAAAATTACATCTACTTTTGTTTAGTTAATATGGACCACTTGGGAAAACGAGTTTACAATTCAATTACTATTTATCACAATACAATCTAGATCTAGTTGCTGCTGTTCGAAAAGGAATAGTAATGCAGGAAATCTTACTTGAGAAATTTCAAAAACAATGTTTTTTTTTAATTAATATTATCTTTGGTTAATTTTATATATGTATATACATATGTGCATGTGAATATGTTTTAAAAATAAATACAAATTGCATATTAAAATTATAAAATATTTATTTATATATTTGTAAATGATTACTTAAATTATTTACAATTATCTGAGTAAATTGGTTATTTCTTTTGTAAATACAAAAATGTGTTGGTTTACATATACATTTAAAATATATACTAACTTTAACTTCTTAATACAATATATACATATCTATGCATGTAACTATATATACCATTTTAATCTGTTTTATATTGTATTTATGACATGAAAAAAATAGATGTATATATATCCATATTATAATAAATTTATTAATAGGAATAAAATTCAAGTCTAATCCATTTAATTCACAATTTAAGCTTAAACAAAACTCATCAAATTAAACTGTCATTAATTTATTGAATCGCGTAGGAGGACATTACATAACATATTTTGCTTAAGTAGAGGTTTATTTTGAAAGAACTTGAAATCGTCTATAAGTAGTTTTTTTATTTACAAAGAAATCATTTATGCATTTGTTCAAATACAAAATCTATTCGAGGCTGATTCGGTCTGTTTCACTTGTTATTTATTGATTTAAACTAGTAAATAAACAATTTTTAATATAAATTATTATTATCATTATTATGCTGATAATTAATATAATAAAATAGTATAATTGCAATTGCAATTGGAAATCGGCCATTCGTAAGCTTATACAAATTCATTGAGTGCTTATTACACACCCGCGTCGAATGATATAAACAACGGCTTTACTCTCAGCGTGAAACCAGTTAAATCGAAAACAACAATTCAGCAATATCGACTGCAGCTGTGACTAAGTATTACAACAGCGAGTCGTCTGTGAACGCTGATGAATACGGAAAACTAAGCACTATATTTATTTTAAAAATTATTATCTATTTAACAAAGATGCAGCAATTCGATGACTACATAATTATGTTGTGCTTAAATGTTAAACATGAAATGTGAAGACAAAAACACTCTGAATCGAAGGCCAGGCTAGTTTCTATACCTGGGCGGGTAGTTCATACCTCATATGATATACTAGTTAGATTCATACATATATTATACATTGCTTCGATGTCGTATAGTGTGCGACAACTGGATGAAGCCGAGAGCAGAGAATGCTATTGATTATATAATATTTCGAAATGGAAGTAGAATTCTTTTAATACATTTTTGCTCGTGTGTGCGCTTGGAATGTTTGATCTACGAGGCTAACGTCCCATGATCTGTTAAGATTATGAATAGCAATTTACTTTCAAATAAGCCAGAGCAATGAGTCGTTAGATCTTTTAATATTATACTTAAATATAATAAAAATTAATGCAACTAATAATAAAAAAATAATAATAATGCAGCAATGCAAAAATTATGGAATTTCTAAACCACTTTTTCAAATTTAAGAAATTCAAGCAATAAATTAGCTAAGTGCCAACCGATCTGTCTAGAATCTAGATGCAGAGTTTGCATTCAAATTGGCTGGAGGAGTTTAGAAATTGGATACCGATTGTTTAGGTGAATTGATTTCAAATGCGGAGCACACAAGAAAAACAAGTTTTAGTTCCGTTGACGTCTGATCTATGTCTCTGTCTATAACTATGCTTTGTCTATACACGTCCACGAAGTTTAACGAGCATATTGGTTATATGCAATCTGAATTGAGCTCCTCAAATAATTTTTATTAGAATAGGAAGAGAGAGGAGGAGCAGAAGGAAGTGATGAAAGAGTCGGAAGAAGAGAGCCTTTTAGGACTATTTAATAAAGAAGAATGGAAAGAATGCTTTAAGTATAGCCTGCTAAGCAATTTATCTGTTTAAGGTTGACCTAAACTTATATATGTATAGTTGATTATAAGGGCGTGGCGAATATTTTAGAGTTTTACAGCTCGACATTTAGTGAATGAATTACTGTTGACCTCCTCGTTGAACCTACTAATTAGGCGTAGAAAGTCAAAAAAAATAAAACTTTACACCTTTAAAGGTTGAAGTCCTAAGTGAAGGGCACCTCTCGGAACAAAGTTGTCAAACTAAAATCTACAATTTGTCAAAAGAGAAAGATGATTAAGAATTAATTTAACTTCTCTTTGATCTTGAGCAAGTGATTTGCAGCCGGTTGCATCCGTTTGTTATATTCATATTTATATATGTATTTTTTATTAACAGGCCTCCTATTGATAATGTATAGAAAATGATATAAAAAAACGTGTGCGAATTCATTTAAAAGCTATTCGTGAATTTAGGAAGACGAGTGCATTAGCTGTGTGATACGGCTTGTCTATCGGGATAGACCGCTGAAAATGTTAGGCTTCCTTTAGAAGATATGTCGCTAAACTCACAAATATTATTGAAACTTGAGTAAAAAGAGTTAACATTCCTAACATATGATTAGGATATGTGGAATATTATCAAATTAAATTTATATAAGCAAATAAAATATAATAAATATTAATGTTCTTGTGTTTGACTTGATTAAAATTTAGAAAATTATTTTTTTTATTTATTATATGGTATTTGTTAGCATTTCTTTTACTTTGGATAAATGACTAACGCGCTAAATTTGAATTGTCAAAGTATAAAGTTCGTGTCACGAAAAAAAAACACGGCACGTGCTCAACTCTAATTGAGTCTGCCAGCTTATGTTCGAGCCGGATAAAAGCCAAGCTATGACTGGAAACCACTTTTGAACCAGTTATTCGATGTGATAGTTCCTTATGAATATAATCACCATTTCACGCAGTTCTTAAAATACACAGATTTAAATGGAACATATCTTTCGGGTTATAAATATAGAGAAAAACTTTACCATTTATGTGACAGTTTTGTTAAATTTTTTTAATTAAACAAAAATTAAATTAGACCATTCCGTGTTGAGTTACTATTTAGGAAATTAAATAAGGATTTGAACAAAGTCTGGAGAAAAGCGAGGTCCAATTATTGAGTACAAATTGGTAATCAAAGTTGTGATCCATTAGTAGCTGCGACCAAACAATGTGTAGAACTTGGGCTTGTTCGTACAGCTGGGATTGATGCACTTGTCAGTGTCGGTAATATTTGATGGCTGCTCGAAAGGTATGCACAGAGATTTGGCACCCATGGACGGTGCACCAGGCTCGGCCTCGTTCTCTTCCCCGCGCGCGCTGTCCGCTTTAATCTTATCCTCGCAGGATGTGTCGCCGCAGAAGGGAGCTAGCAGCAAGTTCTTCTTCTCCAGTTGGCCGCAGAAGTCGGTCCAAGACTTGACGAGCTTTGTGTGCGACACCAGATCCAACTGCGCCTTGTTGAGCATGCTTCCGTGAATGGTTTCCAGAAGGGCAGGAATCTTCTTTTCCACGTCGGCCATGGCAATGGTTAATTTCTCACCGGTATCACGTCGCACGGCCACAATTTGCTTCGCCTGCATGTCCTTGGGACCCAGCTCGATGCGAATCGGCACACCTTTCAGCTCCCAGTGGTTGAACTTCCAGCCAGGCGAATAATTGTCGCGATAGTCGCCCTCACAGCGCACGCCAGAGCCGCTTAAACGGCGTTCCAGCTCTTTGCAGGCGCCCAACAACTCGGCTCGCTCCTCATCTTTAGTGTTAACCGTAATACCACACGGAACGACAATAGCCTGCACACATGCCACATGCGGAGGCAGCACCAGACCCTGATTGTCCGCATGCACCATAATCATGACGCCAATGGTGCGCGTGGTGATGCCCCACGAGTTCTGATGCACATATGTTTTCTGCTGCGTTTCCGGATCCTCGTAGACAATCTCAAACATTTTGGAGAAGTTTTGACCCAAGTGATGACTGGTCGCACCCTGTATAGCACGGCCCGAAGCCGAAATGAAGGCCTCCACTGTTGTGGTGTAGTCGCCGCCAGCAAACTTCTCCTTTTCGGTCTTGCGTCCCTTCACCACGGGTATGGCCAGCAGATCTGTATAGATCTGCGCGTACAGATCCAAGATTTCTAGCACTTCCTTATCGGCCTCCTCCTTGGTGGCAAACGCCGTGTGACCCTCCTGCCAGAGGAACTCACGAGTGCGCAGGAACGGCTGAGGATGCTTGAATTCCCAACGCTACAAATAAGTGGGAAAGGTGGTTAGGATTAGGGTATTCGACTGAATTTTAAACTACTAACCACAACATTATTCCACTGATTGAGGCGAATGGGCAAATCTCTATAGGATTGTATCCACTTAGCGTAGGCGGGATACATGACCGTTTCAGAGGTAGGACGCACTGCGATTGGTTCGGCCAAGTCCGAATCACCTGACTTGGTCACCCATGCCACTTCCGGTGCAAAGTCAGCAATATGATCCTTCTCACGCTCCAGCGCCGCTTTCGAGACAAAGATTGGGAAGTAGCACTCCTTGACACCCCTGCTCGTGATTTCCGCATCGAACCAGTTCTTGATCGCCTTCCAAATCGCAAAGGACCAGTGACGCAGTATATAGCAACCGGAAACATCATAGTACTCTATCAATTCACCCTTGGTTATCACCTGCGAGTACCAGTCAGGCAGGTTATCCTCCTTCGTGGCTTCCAGGCCCAATCGGGTTTGTTTCTTTACACCACTTGAAGAGTCCGGTTTAGGTGCAGCTGGCGCAGGTTTTTTGGCCGGCTTCGCCGCCTTTTGCTGCGGTTCTTTGGCTGCCTTCTTAGCAGAGCTGCCGCCACCAACGCGGCCAGCCACGGGAAAATCGGTGCCGGTTACCTCCTTGTATTTGGCTTTCAATTCCAGCAGCTTACGGACCTCTTCGTCAATAATCTCTTTGGCAGCATTGCTGCTCTTGGCGGCACGCACCTTTTCGCCCTGAGCATTGATGTCCAACGTCAGCTGATCACTGGCAGACGCAGCCACCTCAGTTTTAATCTCCACCTTAACCTCGACCTTGGCGTCAGGTGTCCAATCTTTGCCAGTTAAAGTTTTGTACTCTGCCTTCAGAGCGAGCAGCTTCTGCACCTCCGGATCGATGGCTGCCTTGGCTGCTTTAGCTGACTTTAGTTGACGTATTTTATCACCCTGCTCTTTGATTTTAGACAAGACACTGCCAACCTCACCACCACTGCCTGCCTCCTCAGCAGTCAGATCCACGGTAGCGACTGGGGCAGTTATTGGCGCTACGGTGCCTGGCTTCCATTCCTGACCCGTAAGACTCTTGTAGTCGGTCTTTAGAGCCAACAGCAGCTTAACTTCAGCATCGACCAGCGATTTTTCCGACTTGGCAGACTTTAGTTGTCTAATCTTATCGCCCTGCTGCGTGATCTTGTTCAGCAAGTTGGCTACGGCAGTGGCAGCTGCCGGTTCCGGCGACTTCTCCTGCTTAACTTTGATGGCGGCCGGCGCTGTCGTGCCTGGCTTCCAATCGCTGCCGCTGAGCTGCTTGTAGTCCGCCTTCAAGCTGAGCAGCGTCTTTACGGCTGCATCGATGGTGGCCTTATCAGCCTTGGCTGCCTTCAGTTCGCGCACTTTATCGCCTTGAGCTGAGATTTGAGCCAGCACTGCAGAAATGTCTGAGGACGCGGAAGCTGAAGCTGCAGGTGCAGCTGGCGCTGGCGCTGCTGCAGCTGCAACTACGGTTCCTGGTTTCCAATCCTGCCCAGTCAGAGTTTTATATTGAGCTTTTAGCTCCAGCAATTGCTTGACAGCCGCATCAATCTCTGGCTTAGCTGCCTTCTTGCTCTTCAGCTCGCGCACTAAATCTCCCTGCTTCACAATGCTCGCATTGACACTGGCTGCATCGCCAGCAGCAGCTGGAGCAACACTTGTTGGTGCCATAGCTGCTGGTGCCTGGCCAGGCTTCCAATCCTTTCCGCTGGCTGCCTTGTAGTCGGCTTTCAGGCTGAGCAGCTGCTTAACTGCAACGTCGATTTGGTCTTTCGCTGCCTTTTTAGCCTTTAGCTCACGCACCAGATCGCCCTGCTGAACAATTTGTTTATCCAAATCAGCGGCTTTATCGGATGCAACGTTGGCAGTTTTATTGCTGGTCGCCTGCAAACGAAACAATCAGTTAAATAATTTGCATATAGTGCAGACGAAAGTGCTGTTCGTTTCAATTTTGAATACGTGTCAGCCATGTAACGTTTCAATTTGCAACAACAAACCTAATTTTGTCTTCTTCTTCCTCCACGCTCAACGAAAGGTAGAAGCAAACACAAACCGATCGCAAGCACTGACTGCATGGAACTGGTTTTGCCCTTGCCGCTTCACGTTAGAGATGAGCAACATAAACGAACTAGTGAACACATGAACAAAGTGAATCTTTTTCTAGCTTTTTTTTTGGTTTTGTGCAATGTGCAGAGGTGGGAGAGCTTATCACGCTCTCAAAAAGCAAGAGAGTTGTATACTAAATGAGATGGCTATCTTTCATTTTGGTTATACTACGATAAAAACTTGTAAGCCAAGTAATTATTATTGAACTCTCTAGATATACGTGGGTGTGTAACCTATAAAATATAGCTCAGAAGCCGCTCTTTCCTTTCACTCTTACTTGAAAAACGATTTCCTTTTTTATAAGACTTATGTGGGATCATACGATCAACAAATCTGGTGCAATAAGAATTATTTAGACTTTAGCCTATTTATAAATCTCACTTACATTCGTTTTCGCAACTGGCGCTGGGCCTGCATTGATCTTCAGGCCAGATGAGGGCATATCTTTAGTATGGCCATCGGGAATGGAGAAGAGAATGATGGGTGAGGTGACATTTGTGTACGGACTGGGAGGTGCATAGGCGTTGTCCACCTTGAAGAAGCCGCGACGTTGCAGTTGAATGATGTCGCCTTTTTTGCATTTCTTGAGCTCTGGATCGCCAAGCATCTGGACTTCTTCGCGCGTCTTGTGGCCAATGTATTGCTTAAAGTCCTCATCCTTGCCCAGAACCGCTTTGCTAATAATATTGTCAAAGTAAACACAAAACGTGGGTGGATACGCCGTGGCATCGTCCTCTACTGCCAACCAGGTGAGTTTTAGCGTCTTCTTGAAGTCTTTGTTGTCCAAATTGAGCGCGGCATCCACGGAGGTGATTGCGCCACTGGCATCTCTGTGGACTTTCTTGATGAGCAAATTGCCCCAGTTGATGAATGTGGCATTCTCGCCCTCTTTGAGAGCCTCAGCGTCCACATAGTCGATGTATATGCGCGGACCCAATGTGACGGTCTTCGTGCCGAGCTTCTCATCCTTGGGATGCACTGGCACTTGAACCTTTTCCAACTTGGCACCGGCCACATTCACAATGATGCGTTTATCATAGTCCAGCGCGGTGTAACGCGGTGCAATGGGATCGATAACCTTCTTGTTGAAGGCCCAGATCTTGTCCCAATTCATAAACACCACAGATTTGCTGCTACCTTGTGCAATGATGAACTCCCTGAGTCCTTCGACTGTCATTCCGCGTCTAATGATGCCGCGCACCGTGGGGAAACGTGGATCGTCCCAACCATCGACCAGGCCCGACTCCACGAACCAAGTAAGCTTACGCTTCGAGAGCACCGTATTCGTCATATTGAGCCGACTGTATTCCCAAATGTATGGCTTGCGCAGTTTAAGTGCATCAATAAACCAATAGAACTGATCGTCACGATCATGGTACTCCATGGTACGCAGCGTGTGCGTCACGTTCTCAATGGCATCCACAATGGGGCAGGCAAAGTCGTAAGTGGGATAGACCCTGAATTGATTAGAAATACAATATTGTTTATATTCAAGATCATCTATATAAAAGAGCTCACTCACTTGTATTTGGTGCCTGTGCGCGGATGTGGTTCATTCTTGCAACGATAGATTGTCGGATCACGCATGCAGCCATTGGGCGAGGACATGTCAATCTTGGCCCGCACGCAGCACTTTTGGCCAGCCTCGGTGCCCTGCACCATTTCCTGCCACATGGCTAGATTCTTCTCAACAGCTAAGGCAGAGGATTTTTTGATTACAAGGCATTAAAAATAAGACCAATTAAATATCCTTACAGTTCGAACGGTTTGCCGATTCGATGCGCTGCTCACGCTCCAGCTTCATTTGCTCGGGCGGCGTATCATCTACATAGGCCGTGCCCTCTTTCAGCATTTGAACACAGTAGTCAAGCATGAGATCAAAATAGTTGGAAGTGTGCGTGAACACATCCGGCTTGATCTGCAACAGTTCCAGATCTCCAAGTATGACGTTTTCGAACTCTACAGTCTCTTTGGCAGGATTTGTGTCGTCGAAGCGCATAATTAGCTTTCCCTGGAAGGCCAGTGCGTAGTATTGGTTAAGCAGCGCCGCCTTGGCGTGTCCAATGTGCAAATACCCAGAGGCCTCTGGAGGGAATCGTACCACAACCTTGCCCATCTCAGCGCCAGGCAGCTCGACGAATTTGCCTTCCTGCTTGCGCTCGCCGCTCTTTGCTGCGGGTTCGCTTGTGCTACGCTTGACACGTGCCTCCTCCGGCAAAGATTTCAGAACCTTTTGGATCAGTGGCTGTGCGTTGATCAGATCATACCAGCGCTGCACGTGCTGTGGAATGCCCTTCGCCGAGAGGAATTCATAACGCGAATGCATCTCGTTGAATAGCGCGAAGTCAGCTATAGTCAACTTATTGGCTACCAGGTAAGTGACTGGCGCAATGGACTTGTCCAGGAAGGACATGGCCCAAGAGATGTCATCCTCGCATGTCAGCGAGAACGAAAGCCAGTGATCGATTTGTGTGCGTTCAATGGCCGTTTCGCCATAGAGCTTATAGTCCGGTGCTGCACGTGCCAGCGCCCGCAAGACGTCATTGTTCGAGTGACAAACCAGGACACGGTTGTCCGGGAACTGTAGCGAAGTCTCCTTACTCCAAACAATTTCCACAGGCACTGATGGGTTGATCAAATGCGCCGTTGCCAAGCCACCTTAGGTTGTATGAAAGAGACAGCTATTATTAAATGCATATAAAACTGATGCAATAGGTGCATATATTTGGTTCACAAATAGATCCATATGTGTAAATGCAGGCCGTAGCACATTTAACCATAACCTCACAATACTGCAAACAGTTTTAATTAATTGCTAATTGACACAACTTACTGATGGGCGGATTATTAACGTTTGCTTTTAATTTAATAGACATACTGCCTATATATAAATTCGTTTGCAAACTGTTCGTAAATTATGAAATTGGTCGACTTATATACAAGTGCACGGCAAGCTGCCACCACCTCGGATTTATTTTGATGAATGAGGAACTAAATGATCGAACTTGATTTCAACGTACAATAAAATGAGCCAGTGTATAGTTCCAGTGATATTCCCTATATATATTCTGATGACAACTATACCAATAGTTTAATAAGAAAAGCAAGATATACAGTTTTGTATTTTGGTAGGAACAATTTAACAAGTAATTGCAATTCATCAGATACTTTGATTTTAGAATTGTGATCCAACAAATATTGCTAAATATTTTCATTAATCGATTATGAACTATTTATCATCGATAAGAAATCATTTTGCCATTCACACTACATTGGGATACAGCTGATTGTGTTCTGTCGCAGTGAACGCTGAGAGCTGTTGAAGAAGCAATTTTCCTATATGTACTGAGTGAAAAATTTAAGTTTTCTTAATATTTGTGGTAATTAAGCCACACACATAATATAAAAACAACGCTGAAACAGTTAAAATGGTAAGTTAAGCGGAGTGGACTCAATTTTTCCTCTACTTTATGTGAAATGTTAGATTAAAGAAAAACCCCTGCTGCGCTGGCCAGCGCAACACACCTGAGTCACCTTCTCGTGTCACAAAGTGCATATGGCCGCCTGCAATGAAGTCGGGCTCCGTTGTTTCTTATGTTGCGTGTCGTTCCGTTTCAGATGCTTTTTATGCTGCTATTCAGTCGTCAAGGAAAACTTCGACTGCAAAAATGGTATATGGCTTATCCAGACAAGACCAAAAAGAAGATAACACGTGAACTGGTCACGACAATATTAGCCCGCAAGCCCAAGATGTGCTCCTTCCTGGAGTGGAAAGACTGCAAAATTGTCTACAAACGGTATTTGAATAAACATAAATATGTGTACATATACGCTAAACAGAATGAACAACTCTCATTGCAGTTATGCTAGCTTATATTTCTGCTGTGCCATTGAGCAGAACGACAACGAGTTGCTGACTTTGGAGATAATCCATCGCTATGTCGAATTGTTGGATAAGTATTTTGGCAGTGTAAGCTATTTATAGATATATAATCCATATCGATTAATTATATGCATAATATATGCATTATTTGCAGGTGTGTGAATTGGACATCATATTCAATTTTGAGAAAGCGTATTTCATATTGGACGAATTGTTGATTGGCGGCGAAATTCAGGAGACATCGAAGAAGAATGTCCTGAAGGCGATCGCCTCACAGGATCTGCTACAAGAGGTCAGTACACCAGAGATATATGAACTCTAATGCCTAGCATTGTGTGTGTATATAAGTGTATCTTTATAATTATGCCGGAGATATTTTGATTGTTCCATCAATTTTACTGGCCTAAACTAAAGTTTTTTTCATTATTTTTATCTCGTTAATGTTTTGTTATATCATTCAATTATATTAATGCCATTTCATGCATATCACTCGGTACATATACCTTTCAAATTCTACTACTTAATTATTATTTTGACTTTCTATACTTTTTCTCTAATTTGTGCGAACGAAACTAATCGAAACTCTATATAAATTTGATTGAATTTATTGATATTGAACACCAAATCCAAACAGCAAGAAGAGTTCTTTTACTCACTGCAATAGATATTTATTTATTCAATTTACAAATAATGCAATTTATATATTGAGTGAAACTGTTCTTAAGTTTAAGTTTAAATGATTTGTAAGCATATACACATATTTTTATTTGCCTTTACTTGTCATTGCATGTCTAATGCGCTTTCCAATTTTTTAATATTCCGACCAATTACAAACTTGCCAACAAGATAAACAAAGATTGAAAAAAAAAAAAAAACACAAAAAACATAATAGTCAAACGAAATGTACGAAAAGCCCACGCAACTAATTGTGAGAATGAATTGAATATCTTAATCGTTTTTATCACAATGTTGAGAGCTTGCCATAATTGTAAACATTCAATGTAGTTCCGTCCATTTAGAGTATATATATACATATATTGCCATTAAAATGTAGTACAATTTGTGGTAGTCAAATTTGTGTATTGTTTCCTAAAACTAAACATTATCGAGAAGGTATCAAGTTATTTGTTTTGCATGATCTTTGTAGTGTTGTAATTACATTACCCAATCGAACTTAATCAACAACAACAACTAACTAACTGTTATACACTTACAATACCTTAATAGCAACTTATTTAACCGCATATCTAAATGTGTAACCATAATACCCTCTCTCTTGTATTACTATTATTAACGCTTACCCTACCCGCCACTGCATATATCGATGTTACAGGACTTCAATGAGTATTTAAACTAATCACAGTTGACAAAAAAAAACATGAAAACCAAAAAAAAAAACATTGTGTAAAAAGAAAATACATATATATAAAAAAAAACTATAAAAAATTAAAACATTTTATAATTAATAGTTAGTGGGTCTGTTGATCCTTAGAGGAACACAATTTAGACAGGATTCCAGATTTGTTTTGTGAAGGATTAGCGCGAAAGTCTCTTGATTAACAAACTGAAGGCTGTAAATATTGCTAAGCTTTTTCTACCTGCCGTCGGCTGCACTTACACTTACATAGGATTTTGTTCGCTGCAATGCGTAGCTTGTCAACTGTCCCGCCCCGCTCGACACGCCTCGTGCGCTTACCACACACACACGCATACCAACATGCATGTACACATACAGACTGTGTACATGGGCAAACAAAAATTTACACACACACACATACTGCAACAACTAAGCTGTGCTGTCTACTTCACACACACAAACACACATACATACTGTGTACATGTCAAGTAATTGTTCCCACATACAACTGAGCTGTGCCGTTTTCTTCTTTTAACATTTTGCAATACATGAAGCAAAACAAAATTAAAATAACACAAATCCACACACACACACCCACACAAATACAGACACTACTCTTTTATCTATTGTATCTACTCTTCTTGTTCTTACTGTTCTTATTCTCTGTACTCCAGGACGAAGCTGTTGAGGGCACTTTAAGAGACATTGGACTACTCTAAAAGAAAGCCAAAAAATACTTAGTACATAGTTGATATAAAACACACGCAAACAAGCACGCACGCCTTTTATAGAACTCAAACACACACACACACACAAACACCTTATACACGCATACATACATAAGTACTTAGCTGCAGCAATTTGATGCACAACACACACACACACAACTTCACAGTGTATGTTAAAAAAAAAAAACACACACAAAATCTTGTTAGTGCGCATTAAAGTTAAACTCTACATTAATTTGATTTCGTAAGCATAAACAACAAAGTGCAATTAGTATTTTCACATAGCGAGGCTAAAACTTAAAAAACTATTCAAACATGTAGCGCATCCAGCAGTCGGTGCGGCGGTGCGTCTAATACAAGCATATGGCGCGGTGTCGTCCTCTCATCCTTAGTAGTGAATAAAGTTCATGCAACATTTACTTAACTTCTCATAAGCGTTTAACAGTTTAATAATTGACAAAAGTATCATTCCGAGATCTATAAGAAAGCAATATTGTTTTATTTTATTTCTTACACTCCTAAATGGGCAATAACAATTGAAGCTAGGGAAAATAAATGCAATACATAGAAAATTTAAGCTTTAAAAACAAAAATAATCATGCAGATACTGAAATGAAATATGAAATGTAAAACCTTAAGTAGTAAATAATAAATAATAAATATATATATATATATAAAATATATTTAAAACAAAATCAATAGTTTATATACAAAATATATTTAACTCTCTATCTATATATATACATATGTGTGTTGTAAATTTTAGCCAAATTCCTGTGTTTTGTATTTCAATAAAAAAACGAGATATTTTACAAAAAAAGAAAAAAACACCAAAATTGTATGTATGTATTTGTATGTAAAAAAAATGTACTTAATATGCTTAGAGATAAGGTTTGTACGGTGATCGTTGTTTTTAAGTCTTAAGTTCTTTTGGTTATTACTTCTTGTGATTGATGTTTTTGGTAATCTCTCGATTGATTGCTCGAGTCACTATGCTGTATTTAACCGTTGTTCTTCCACTCTCTCTCTCTCTTCCTACAACCATTCTCCACGCTATCCCGCTTTGTAAACAAAATAGAAGCAAAAATAGATAAAATACTTTCCATAAACTACAACCTGTTTCTAAATCGTCCCTTAGCTTATTTGTAATGTTGGTTTATATTTATACATTCTTTGCAAAGTGAAATATTTTTATATTCTTGTAGCATTTTTAGATAATTATAATTTAATTTTTTTTTTTTCAATTGGACATTCACAACAAGTGAAATACCTAGTATACATAATGAAGAACGCATTTCCATTTTACAGGACGAAACACCACAAAGTTTCTTCGACGATCATGGCCTTGGCTAATTAGCAACAAATGCGAATCCCTTAACCATTTAAGTCGCCTTAACGTATGCGTGTATTCAACATAACCGAAAAAGTATATATCTATTGTCTATTGTCTTATATTAATTTATCAATGGTTATACAATTTAGCAGCTACAAAATTTTATACACAAATCGCTGTTACACATATATATATTTATTCAAATGTACTCCCAACCTATTCCCTTTACAAATGCTCGGCAAATTTAATTTGTCTCACATTAAAAAAAAAATCCAGAATCATCAAAATAATAAATATACCTTCTCTCATTAAAAAAAAAAAAAGTTGTCAAATACCAACCTAAAGGCTTAATTCAAGTCTAGACTTCTTTAAAGCTATATGTGGAACTGCTTTATTTAATTACAAATAAAAAACCTGCGTGCTCAAATATATATATAAATATACCTTGATCTATATAAATATATATTAACATGTACATTTCATAGTTACGCACAACGTAAATTACCTTCATGCATCATCTTTAACTGCTGACAAACATTTGTTACACATTATTAATAAATAAATAAAAAATGCTATAACAAAATATTCATATGTAGAAAACGGTTTTTTTATTTTAATCTATGGTCACACTTGACAACATCGAGCAATCAATGTTAGTACAAGTGAAGTGTGTCTCGGCTAGAAAGTGTTGGAGTCTCTACTTAAATCACATTTGACGAAACAGCTGAGGCAATCGTTTCAAATTTAATTTGTGTAGTTAATGTAGCAATGAACTAATTTTAAGCAATGGCCAGAAAGAGAAGAAATTTACTGAGTTAAAATTAAAAATGCTCTATTGATTGATTAATGTTTTTCGATAAATCGCAATATAAGTTTAATATTTTCCATCACTGCATTCAATGAAATAGCTCTCTCCTGTCAAAAGGAGTGACTCGATATTTCTTATCGATTACCGATTCGTTAACGTTTGCCAAAAAAAAAATAGATAAAAATACAAAAACATCACGGGAAGAGCAAGTGCCTGACTGACTGAGAGGGAGTATAAACCGAATGCAAAGAGACATGCGAGCGCGAGAGCAAAAGCGAGCCCATTTGAGAGAATTTTGAGCAAATTCGGCAGCGCGCTCCCACTATTTTCCCAGTATTGTTGGTGGGACTTTCTGCTGCGGCCGCCAAAAATTTCAACACGCCGAATTTGCAGGCAGCAGCCGAGTGGCGGAGCTGGCGAGCGTTGAACAATTTTCGGTCCCAGTCAGAGCGCACCATCGTCTTCAGCGAAGCACAAGCACACACAACCCACTAGGTGTGTGCTCTTTGTACGTTACGGGGGCACTGCCACACACAGAGAAGAATTTTCATTTTCACATACCACACAATAAAGTGGGAAAAAATGTACAAGAAAAGAAGAAAAACTTGAAAACTTGCACATTCGAATTGTGAAAATTTTCCATTCAATAAAAACGGCAAACAATCGCAGTGCAAACAATAAACCAAATAAATCGCGAAACGCAAACGTAACCCAGAAAAATTGAAAATCAAGTGCGAAAAATTCCGAAAGCCTGTTCAAAAGGGCGCAAGTAAAATGAAAAATAATTCTTGTTAACCGCAATCGCAGCAGCAGTGAAAATTCTTAGCTCCCGCAGCGGAGATGTGTAAACGAAAATGAAAATGAAAATCGAAAATTATTGTGCAAATTTGCACTGGCAGCTGCAGCAGCAGTTTCAATTTTGCAAATTGCCGTCGTCAACGTTGTCCAGCAAAAATATATGGTACATAAAATTTGTATCTGCGCGAGTGTCTGCTTGTGTGTGTGCGTGCGTGTGAGTGTGCGTGTGTGTATATATATGAGTATGTGCGTGTGTTAACGTGAAAATTACGTTGTCATATGTGCAAAGTTCATAGGCGCTTGTTAAACATTCAATGCAGCTAATACAATTGAAACGTTCCCAAATGCAATTTATAAAACTTTGCTTGGTTTCCAAGTCTTGGACAATTCAAAAATATATGTACAATAAAAGCCACGCAGTCAAGGACTTTGCCATTTAATGTGTGAATGTGTGGGTGTATATGTGTTCGCCGTTTATCTGTTTGTTGTGTAGGTGTGTGTGTGTGTGAGTGTGTGTATGTGTATGTGTGGCAAGGAATGAACGATGTTGGCAGCCGCAGAACAGGAGCAGCCGTGGCAGAAAGAAAAAAATTCTCTATCTATTGCGATTTGTTCATGCGGCTCGAAAAGAGCGAAGCGCGCAACGTTCGGGAGCGACAGAGAGAGACAAAGAGAAAGAGAGAGAGTAAAAGAAAAGGAGAGTGAGATTGGAAGTGGGAGTGGGCAATGGGCGCTACAAGCACGGGCTGTGGGTGAAAAGTGTTACGGTTGCTGCTTGCTCTACGCATATGTATGCATGCACACATACATATGTACATATGTATATGTACATGCATAGCTATACAAACACATACACACAGGCGCATAAACATTTATATGTGTGTTGTGCGAACTGCCTCAACGTCAATAATTTTTATTAATTTCCATAATATTTCGCACTCACGAAATTGATGCGGCACTAACCCCACTAATGCCAGTAGCAGCAACAGCAACATTTGTTGCCAAATTCCATTGTGCTCCACTGTTCTCTGTTCCCTTTTCAACTGCTGTTCGTAGTGATTTATCCTTAAACTTGGCCACTTTTTGCACACAGTTTCGCTTCGGCTTTTGTGTGGTGAATTGGGGACTGCGCATGCCGCTGGGTGACCAGGACATGAACATGAACCTCCCACGTCGTGGCGACGGTGGCGACAGGCCTCTGTGTCATGCTTGGCTCATATAGTTATACCTATGTACACATGTACATATTTGAGTGTGTATGTTGAATAGATTTGATATATTTATAAAGACTGCCGCTGGTCTTGCTGGTCCTTTTCATATTGTCATAAAGCTAAAATTTCAAGTGTGGCGTCTATTATTAGAATTTGTATGAGTTAATGGTCAAGCTCTGGCGATTGTCCTTGAGTGAATGGACGCTCTGTGCGTGGGTGTCGTTGGAGCACTCATAACTCATACATATTCAACGCTGTACATGTACATATGTATGTACATACACATACGTTTCTGCGACTATGCCGTCATCATCATCATCATAATCAGCAGCAGCAACAGCATTATTGCCGCTGTTATTCCGCTTGGCAATGGTGCATACTTATCGGGGCATTTGATAGGCAATGCACAGGGAAAGCATAATGCATTTTCATTCAATTCTGGAATCTAAAACTTGCAATGCCATTTTAATCGGCAGCTCAACTCTGTCGCTCTCTCGCTGTCGTTGAGTTCGTGCTGGGTCTCTCTTGACACGCTGTTGATATCATATTTTTGCCACTTTTATTATTATATGAGGTCTACTACTTTCTATATGTGCGATAAGTGAGTGGGGAAATAGCGTACACTCAAATAACGGGTATTGCTGCTCATCGCTGCAAACTCACCACACACAAGCAAGCACGCTGGTCTCTAGGCACTCTCTCGCGCACGCTTGCTCTCACGCTCTCACGCTCTGACTGTGGTGGGCTGCTGACAACTCCCGCTCATGCATATTATGTTATCTCGAAACTTTTATTGCCTGTCGTTTGGGGGTGCGGCGCCCACGTAGTGAAAAGGAGGCAGCGCCAAGGAGGAAAAACACGCTCCAACTGCGGGCCAGCGGAATCTAAGACCATTCCAACATTTTCGCTGCTGTTGTGAACGTTGTACGACGCTAAAAATAATAATAATAAACGCGACAAACGAATCAATTAAATAAATAAATAAATCCTAGTTTCGAAGAATGCAATCAAATAAAATAATGAGCTTTCGAGCAAGTGAGCAATGAGTGTAATTTGTGATTTTTTTCTTTAAAGCAGAGCTTGAAGCAACAGTAACAGTTAATTGTAAATAAGTAACAAAGATATATAACTACAAACACTCCACCAAACTCGAAACAAAATAATCATAAATATACAACTAAACAAAAATATAAAACAAAAGAATACATAACTACAATGATCTACAATTAAAAGCCGATAGCTCTATTATTAAACGTAAATGACAACGTAGCCTTCAATCTGATTATAAATCCCAGACTAAAGGAAAAACAAGAATTTGCTGCTTAATACCATATTACGAAGGTGCGAGCGCAGAGGCGCCAGATTCCGGCAAACCAATGTCTGGATAAAAGCAACAACCAGTTGATCAATGGATGAAAATGCAGCCGTCGTCGTCATTTTTGTCGTCGTCGTCGTTGTCCATTTGTCATCGCTTTTGTCAGCCTCAGCAGCAGCAGCAGAAGGCGGTGCCAAAGTCGGAGCCGCTGCCACACGAACAACAGCAACAGCAACAGCAACAGCAACAACAACCTCAACAGCAACTGAAACACCAAAGGGCAGCAGCAGCAGCAGCAGCAGCAGGAGCCGCAGCAGTCCAGCAGCAGCAGTTGGCGATACAGGCTACGCAGCTCTCAAGTCACGCCTATTTTTGTACGCCCATATTGCTGAAGGCGCCATCACAAGTGACGCTGCCGCTGCTCGAATTAGGCCCAAGCACTCTGCCACTGCCTCAGCTGGCTGCGGCTTAGTACGCACCAGTTACTACAGTTAATTGGCTAGTCAAACTATTCTAAAGGTGCGCAGTTGCATATGCAGCCTGCAGTGCCCGTCTAAACAAAAGCAACAAGCAACAAACCAACAAGGAAACAAAGAAACAGCTAACACCAAATCAACAAAGCACAAACGCCTCTCAACGACAACAACAACAAAAGTCATCAACAAACCACAAAGTCTCGTGCCATTTTTAAACAACCATAACAAACATATACAACAGCAACAACAACAACAACAACGCCCAACAACTTTAAACGGTCCCACGCGATTTTTCAACAGGCGCCAGCGATAGCCACCTGCTAACTGTAAACTTTGGCAGTAGCTGACAAAAACAAAATGGCGGATGGGCATTCATTTGTGAAGAAGACATTTCATAAGCCAACTTACTGTCACCACTGCTCGGATTTACTGTGGGGCCTCATACAGCAGGGCTACATTTGCGAAGGTAAGTGCAATTAATAGATCATTAAAAAACTATCATTAAGCTCAACTTTAAGAGTAGACTGAAGTCTCTGCTGTGTGGGAAGGTATTGGCAAATATCTTGATAGTAGACATATATAGAAAATAACATTTCATTTTATAGAGACTTAAATGAATTTATGTATGTATATAATTCCTGCATCCTGCATGTATGAATCTTCCTTCTTTGCTATTCTTTAGTATTTAGTTTGCCCTTCAATTGATAAAACCATTTCTATAGAGAAATAAGAAATCTTAAGCTAATATGAGAGGAATTTCGTGTTGGATTTGGAAAAGTGGGAAAGTACTCTCCCTTTGGTTTTTTTTCTCCCTGCGTACCAACTTTCCAAATTAAAAATAAAATCATTATTATATAGAGACCCAAAAGCGACCAGTTTTAGAAGCAAATTAATTACAGAAGTAAACTTGATATACTTATATCATATACATATTAATTAGTTTTGTATTCAGTATTAATATACTTAGTTTTACTAGTATAATATTAATACAACACTAATAAAACAATAAAACTCTTTAAACTTAACAAGAAACACATTGTTAAGCCGAGAAACTGGCGTTACTCTTAACTTTGTTTGGTAGAGATTGATTCGTTCCTCTTACCCTCTTCAGTCCTGTTAATCATGTTATTGATCATGCTTAGCTGGCTCCTGTAGGTGGATCATTTCTATGAAGGAGCATAATTAATCAATCAGATCTAAAGATTTTTAGGTTGTTTGAGTATCCGACATTTAGTAGTGAACAGTATAGAATCCGACTGCGATCTGCTCTGCTCTCAGTTGAGTGCTGCTCTATCTACTGCTCTATCTGTGCTGCCCATGCTTCCACATTTTTTACTTAAAATTATTATCCAATAAAAACATTATAATTAACATTCCTTGTTCACAATCTTAAATTTATGGGGATTAAATTAAGTCACACAAATATTCATGTTATTATTAAATAGCTCAGTACACATGAGACATTTTTGGATAGTACTTGATTGTATAAATATTGAACCCAGATTCAAAGGAATACATATTTTAGACATTTAAATATAACATTAATTTGTGTGAATGACTGAATTGCACATGACAGCTCTGTGATGCTATGTCTATCGAAATCGATTCAACAGAATTGTATCTGACAACATTGGAGAATTGGAAATGATATATTACATATTATTCCTGCATAAAAAGAACAGTCCTTACTTTTCTGTGAATACATTAGTTAGATTCTCCGAAAGTATTCAGAAATTACGGGAGCTGTATCTGACCTTATGGATATTTACCGCTATTACGCCCAGAAACATTATAATTTTTCTTGTTTTTAATATCATACGGATATTAAATTGAAATCAATATATTTTATAATGCAAGCTCTATATATAGAACGCAGTAAACTATTGTATGCTTCACATATTATTATAGATAGATCTTAATTATACAAATTTGACGGAACTGTTTTGTTTTTGTTGTTGTTTGTTGATCGTAGATCACTTCTGGCCTTTAGTGAGTTGCGAGCTGCCAAGTTCAATTTAATGAGCACTAAACGAGCAAATCGAAAGCGCAAATCAGAGAAAAGTGGCCCCAAAATTCTATAAAAATACATTTGTCTAGTTTTGTTAATACATATTCGAATTGCCATCATAATGTGGACCGAAATCGTGTGATTTTTACAACCTGCATCCGCACGCTCTCCACATGACCGAGATGCACGCCAATGATCATCAGCGTCATCCCCATCATCATCATCGTTCTATTTGTGTCGAAAAGTGTGCGCATTTAAACTTTCCCAAAAACAAAAGATTGTTCAACCAGCAGCTGGCAGCATCATGACGTGAGCCCGACCAACGACGTCACAGACACAGCAGCGACCGTGGGGCCACTGGCAATAGCCGTTTGGGTCTCTTGGGGCTGCGGCTGGCCACGAGATCTATCAAACTGGGGCCAGGCCGGACAAAGCAATCGCCATATCGCTGCTGCTGCTGCTGCCTCTCCCAATTGGAAGCGCGTTAGGCGCCGCGCCGCGTGCGTTAATTTGTTTATTTGTGCTGTTTCGGCTATTATTATAATTATTGCATAGAGCGTTTTCTTCCTATTTTTCGTATACCTAAAGATTTCCCAACCAATTCAACCAGTTCAGCTGCAAATTTGTTCATACATATATGTATATTTACATATTACATATATATAAATACAATCGCGACCAGTTCGAGATTTTAATATACCAACAGACGGTGCTACACACACTTGTAGCTTTGATTTTTGACAGTGTTCGCTAAAAATAATCGCTCACTGGCATATTTTAAGTGCAATTATATATTTAATAGCTGCTATGACAGTTTCAGCATGTCAATATGCATTTAGACACCAGCTAAAGTCAGGAGTGCTTGAAAGGTCATAATGTGATCAAATACCCTGCAGCTGGCTTCTTGAAAGCCGTTCGATAGAAATCAAAACTCACTCCGAATCCAACCATATTTTTCGGATTCCAGGCATACGTATTTGGTTTAAAAATTTTGACAGAGATTTTCAAAATAGAAGGTAACCATGGATAAATAGTATAAATATACAATATACAAATAATTTAATATATATAACCTTTTTATTCTGAATTATATTATTTTATAAATTTAAAATATTTAAAAAATATATTGGATATCTACATTCATTGTAAATAACATACTGAGTCTCAATATATTTATTTTGCATTCAGATTCGGATTCTATTTCTCCATTTCTTGCTTTCAAATTGAGATTCACATATTATTCTTATGTAAATAATTGATTGAAACATATACAATTTTTAAAGTCAATTCCTTGCATTGATTTACGTAATGAATTATTATAAATGTAAATAATACACTTGATACATACATGTGTATCTATGACGAAATATATACACATATATATATACAAGCAATATGTATGTATATGTACTTATTTATAGACAAATGCAAGTGAATATTCCATTTCTGTTCGCCTCAAATGTATTTTTAGAGCAAACTTTCGCTTTGTGTAGCATAACCCCAGGCGTTGCTCTCATTAGAAAGCGTGCGAAGGCGTTGTACGCTGCACTAATTGAGTTTGAGCATTAAATTGTGAGTGGGAAAGAGTAAACGAAAGATCGGATTGGCATTTGAATTAAGAATTCAATTGCAGCAGGCAGGCAGGCAGGCAAACAGGTAGGCAGGTAGGTGTGCGGGCTGCACTGATTCAAAAGCGGCTAGAAAGAGATAGAGACTTAGAAATTGGACAGCGAAAGAGCGAGTAAGAGAATGAGAGACAGAAAGAACGAGAAGTCACTCGCCCACACACCGTTGCCAAACAGCAGCGGTTGCGCTCTGTTACTCGCCTAAAACTAGGTCGAGATGCACTCACAATTGCATACACACAGAAATACACACTTACGCTCACACACAAACGCACACACACACACACAGAGGCGCGCGCGTACAGGATGCGCACAGCTGCAGGCAACGTTTCAATTGGTTTTCAAGGGTTGCGGGGGCCGATAGCAACTGGCAATTGCAGCAGCAGCAACAGCAGCAGCGGCAACAGCGACAGCAGCGGCAACAGCAGCAGGTGAGCATAAGGACCAAATTGAATGTGAAAAAAAGTGTGTGGGCTCGTTACAAGCCGGCTGGCCTGCTCTGCTCTGTTAACACACCTACACACACACACACACAGGCAGACAGAAACACATAGGCACACACATATACAGACAGCTGTTACCCCTGTTTCCGTTACTAGCCGATAGCAATGAAGGGCTAAAAGTGCGTCATCAATGGCCGCCATGAATGTAGCGGAACCAAAAAAAACGAGTGCCATATGCGCAAACAGAGGTGCGGACCTGCTGCCGTTTAATTACCTACTCCACAACATCGTCGGTGCTGTTCATTCATAACGCTATATACATAGAAAGCCAAAGCAACAGCAGCAAGAGCAGCAACAGCAACACAACCACACCCGACAACAGCAGCAGCAATTACAACAATAGAAAATAACAAACAAATGAACACAGATTTTGTATTTGTGTTTTTTGTTTTCTTTTCGTAAACTAGTGGGTCGTCAGCTTGGCTGGCACAGCCATTCGATTGCTGGTTGCGAGAGCGAGCAGTCCTCAAGTGGCACTGCTGACGTTGCACGCCAGGCCACAGCAACTTTGATCCAATGCATATGGCTTTTGAATTTACCTACATGATCCATGGACCGCTAGATATTCTTTATGCCTAATTTGACTCTTAAGAAACCCATATTGTAGCCCTGGATAATTATCATGTAATGGTGCTATGATAGTGCTATGTTCTTAAACACCTAAAATGTTGTACGTTTCAATTAGTTGTTTATATAATAATGGTATCTGAATCTCAATTAAAAAGCAAGAAATGAATAAACAATATATTATTTGTATGTTTGAAATTTATAAAATAATATAATTGTTTCAAAATTGTAATTTCAGGCATTCTTAGTGTTAGCCAATTTTCCTCAATATATTCGTCCATTAATTTAAGTATAGAATTATATCTTTTTCCAAAAATTTATATATTAAATAGCTAAACAATGAATAATTTAAACTAGTACACTGAATTTCTTCTTAATACCTTTAATTTGAATTAAAAATCAAAAAAATTAAAAAAAATTGAAATTAAAGTTTAGTATATTCGCTAGTAAATTAAATTTGAATACACTCGCTAGTAAATTAAATTTAAATACATTTTTTTCTTCATTAATTTTTAATTTTAAGCAAATAAATATGAAAATTACTAAAATTGTTAGGCAATATCTATTATTTACATTAATAAAATTCAAAATAAATGTTATAAAAATAATTCAAAATTAATTTAAAGTTTAATGTAATTTAAAAATAATAATAAATAGTAGTTTATTTTCAATGTTATATAATTATTTGATTTTCGTTTGTTATAATTTTGAAAATCAATAAAAAAATGAAAAAGAATACTGATTTCTCAGTATCATGATACCTCTTAATATGCGTATACTTAATATTTCATGTGATACGATAAAAGCAAGTGAGAGAGCATTGCATAGTCAAAAGCAACTTCTGAGCTGTCTTGAGTTACACTTTTTCTACGATCTGAGATGAGCATAATCCAGCCTATAAATATAAATTAGTTACAGGGTATGCAAATCCAATCTCTATCAAGTGGCGCAGCTGGCGGCAATGACGACGTCAACATCGCGCGTTGATAGCCATTCGCGCTATATATCCTTGACTGTTGCCTTGTGTGTGCTTACGTACTTGCTCCAAAGTGCTACGTGCGTGTGTGTGTGTGTGTGTGTGCGTGTGACACGCTCGCACAACAAATTCTGTAGCTGCGCGCATTTGCCTCTGAATCGAATAGAGTTTATTTCATTTGGACCTCAACAAATTACATTTATGGTAAACTAAAGCGTTATGCTATTTCGATTGCTGAACTATAAATAGAACGCAAATGCAATTTGACGAACTCTTGAATTATGAATTGGTTGCACTCGCTTGCCGTAACTGTAACTGTATGTACACGCACATATACATGTATACATTCGTCTAAGCGTTGGTTGACATTTCCAATGAAAAGCCCTCGAGTTCGAATGTTGCGCATACGTCATGTTGGTCGTGGTCAGGGCCAAGCGGCCACAAATTTAGAATCGAATACGCATCATATACATACATATGTATATACATATGTATATATGTTATTCATGCGTCACATTGATCCAATCATTTCTATATTTAATTATGGTTTCATCTATTTTCGAGAGAGTTTAGCTGTCAGGAAGCTAGATTGTAAATTGATTTCCTGTCGAAAGCAAATTTCTATAACTCATGTCTATGTTCTATGCAAATATCAGTTTTAATTGTTGCTATTGTACTACGCATGTCAACTTGTGCCCATTCAATTGCCACAGCTAACACGCACACACACACAATCAGTATGGATACACACATAGAGTGTGTGCTCTTTTGGCTTCGCAAACGTTTTTTGCCACCTCACACACACATACACACGCATACATATATACATACATATATATATTTCTTGTTGGGTATCGTCTTCGAGCTTTACTTGCTGCCAACTTCTTTGGCTTTAGGTTTCCTTTGTTATTGTTGTTCTAAATGTAAGCACACACACAGACACGCACACACAAACACACACACACGCACATATCTACTCACAAACAATGACGATAACGCGCCCTTGCTAAGCAAAAGCAAAAGATGAAAAAGTAAAAGTGTGTTGAGTTTCGTGAATTTCCCAACCAGACTGAAGAATAACATTAGAAAATTTCCCATGCGTCCTCGTCGCGCTTATCTTCTCTGTTAGCACACACACAAACACACAAATACACGTAAATACATCCATACATGCGTACGTTTACATTTTGGTATACATAATGCCAAAGAAAATGCAAACCAAAATGAATATAACTATAAATACGTGTATTTATTATATGCATATGTATGCATTAATTCATGTGTATGTATGTATAGGTAGTTAACGTCCACTCGTAATGCTCCAAATCATAAAACTAGTGCGAACCACGTGCTCCACTCGACTCAAACGATATAGATATGAGAAATGTATGCCTGCTGCTTGCTTCAAATATGTATAATATTATGTTTCATGAACCTACACACACACACATACACAGACACTCACCCGCTCGCTCACTCTCTCGTGGATTGAGAGGCTGCAGTTGATTTCGTGCCAGCCTCACGTTTGGCCAAAAAATTTATAATCCACTTGCAACATGCGCCGTAAACGCTTCGAGTAGTCGTTTATTTATATACATAGCTAAACGACAACAGCAACAACAACAGCAACAACAACAGCTACAGCTACAGCTACAGCTACAGCAACAGCAACAACGCATGAGTTCATTCATGACGTCAGGGCGTCAGCGTCAGGTCAGCGGCCTAATTCGACTCAGAGCCAAATACATACAAGCACATGAACTCAAATGCATATCTACAAATAAATGTAGCCCCAACTGCATGCATACATGCATACATACAGACGTACATCCTGGCATGTATTCAATTATGAATTTGTTTAGCTGCACATAACGTATTCTTTTTCACATACATAATTACCTATGTATGCATATATATGTATGTATGTACGTAATATGTGTGTAATGTGTTCACGCAACGCTAAAAATAAAATTCTCATTTCTATGTTAGACTACACGCAGAGAGATCTACCAAACATACATAAGCGACCACACACATATGCACACGCACTAGCATACACACACACACACATATTCGTATAAGTAGCTTCGCTGCACTCAGCGCATGTGTTCGTATAGTTTTGCTGCTCAAGACGCTGGCAGCGCAGCTTCGGTCACAGGCTGCGAGCTGTTGCTACTTCCATTCAGACACCAACACAAGCGCACATTGTGTAGAGGAAGTAGGAGCGAGCGGGAGAGAGCTCTTTGTTTGCCCTACAGTATTGTTTTCGCTTTTGTCCGTGCTTCTCTCCCTCTCTCGCTCTCACTTACGTGCTCTGTGTGCAGCTTTTGCTTCGGTTAGCCACTTAGCATTCGCTTCCATTTTGATTCAGCTCACTTGCAAGTGTGTGTGTGTGCTGGTATATATGTGTGTGTGTGTGTGTTTGTGTGCATCTGCATGCAAGTGCTTTTGTCCATGCATGCGTGTATGTGCTTGTGTATGTTTGTGTGTGTGTGTGTGTGTGCGTGCATAAGCCTTCAATGAAAATGGCGCCCATGAACTCAGGAGCCAGCATGGGCCATCACTATGAATGGCGAGTAATGGTGGGCTGACGATGACGTAGCATTGTCCACAAACCCAAGCATATAATGTGCATTTCAGGGCACATACCTTCAAACATGTACAGTGAAATCACTATGAAAGAGTTGAGGATAACGCCTAGTTGGCCAGCCTAATTGGCTAAAGTTCTCACGGAGTTAAATTATAATTAGCTAGATATGCATAAGTGAAATAGAAGCAATAATTTAAATATTATTTTCTATGCGAAAATATAAAAAAGGAAAAAAAATAATAAATTTTAATATTAGTTTTAATGAAGTATAAAATATATACACCTACAACTTACCTATAGTAACACCCAATATCTTAATTCCTTGCATTAAATATTATTTTCTGTAATTATGTTCCCTAAAAGGTATAAAGTCTATTGATATTTCATTACATGGAAAATACATTTTTATACCCTGAACCCATTGAAAATGGGAAATCAGGGTATAATGGTTTTGTTAAAAGTATGTAACAGGCAGAAGGAGGCGTGGCAGACCCCACAAAGTATATATATTCTTGATCAGGGCGACGAGCTGAGTTGATTTAGCCCTGTCCGTCTGTCTGTCCGTCCGTCCGTCCGTCCGTATGTATGAACGCGTCGATTTCAGAAGATATAAGAGCTAGAGACTTCAACTTTTTTTTTTAAATGTCCGTATATATCACGCGCATATCGAGTTTATCACTAAAAAACGATAACTCATTCCGATACTTTTTTATCGATAAAAAAACCTTATCGAAGATCAGTTTAAAAATTATATCTCCTGCATCTTTCAAGCTTTCTCCAAATTTAATATGTATATTAAGATGAATTTTATACAATTTCGGTTTTTGTTAAAATTTACCCCCCACCCCTAAATCCACCCCCTCACCCTCATCTTTGTAAAAGTCGTATATCAAATACTAGAGACTTGTCCTTCGGTATACACATACATTTAAACATTATAATTATGTTCTGAAAGTTTCATTACGATCGTACGTCTAGAAATTAAATTATTCATCAAATAAGTTATCATTATATTGCCAACATTGCAATGCAACCCAAGCGCAATCGCCTGTATATGTGTGTGTGTGTGCGTGTGTTTGTTTGTATGTGTATGTGTGTGTGTGTGTGTGCATGTGTTTGTATGCGTGTGTGTGTATGCGTGTGTGTGTGCTAACTATTATTGAAATATCAGTTGATTGTAGGGTTCAGGGGATCTCGTAGTCGAGCAGTCTCGACTAGAGCTTTCTTTCTTGTTTAAGTTCATTTTTTAAGCAGCTTTGGCTGTTTGTACTACAAATGCACAGCGACTCATATACTTGGGGGTAAATTTATGGAACTAGCATATACATATGTACATATATACATATGTACGTATATACATATTCATCTATATACATGTCTGTTTCATATAGATAAGCACTGGCATTACATAGTTAGAGAGAACGATGCCTTTATATGCAATTGAATGATACTTTCATGACTTTCCCGTTTTGTTTCTCTCTTTTGCAGTTTGCAACTTTATTATACACGAACGATGTGTCACCAGCGTTGTAACGCCCTGTTCCGGCATTGCGCCATGCATTATAAAGGTGCGTACACTATCGCATATACATACATATATATGCAGGCATGCATGCATGTATGTATGTCTACATTATACGTTACATACATGCATGCACGCCGCCTATCTGCTTTTCATTGAATAACTTGACAACTGTCATCTCGTTGGACAGAATCCCGTCGCCCATTGTTGGTCGGAACCAACCCATCACAAGAGAAAATTCTGCACCGTATGCCGTAAGAGATTGGATGAAACACCAGCGGTGCATTGTTTAGGTAAGCCAGTGCGCCCCATCGACCGACGAGTAGAATGGCTCGAGGCTCGCTCCTGTCCCGGTTTGAGGGCTGTCTGTTAATTTAAAATGCATTTCATAACCAATTCCTGTTCATGTCAAACATGTTTTCAATTTATTTATAACTTTATGCACTTTTCGTGTCATTTTCGTCAAAGTCTAATTCGTAATATATAGATACATGAATTTCAATTTGCTTTATAATAAATATACTTTAATTTTTATTTTGCACCAGAAGCTAATTCGTAATATTCTAAGAAAAATTTATTACAATTTGCGTTTATACATATTATATTTTCATCACATTAATATAGAATCGTGAGATCATGCTGAAAATAGAAATCCCAAGAAGTTTTGTCCTCAAAAATTAATTTTAAATTTTTATTTACAATAATATATTTATTTTATTTATTACCCAAGTATATATTTATAATAAAATAATATAACCCCCTTCACAGTTTGCGAATATTTCGCACATATTGAGTGCCAAGATTTCGCAGTGCCCGATTGCACAGAGAATGCAACATACGTGCCAGGCAAGGAATTGCTTAATGTGAGGCATCAAGTGAGTAACAAATAATAGATGGATGATACAGATGGTAGATATGAGAAATCTGATATGATTCACAGCATCATTGGCGGGAGGGCAATCTTCCATCAACGTCCAAATGCGCCTACTGCAAGAAAACCTGTTGGTCTTCGGAATGCCTCACAGGTGAGTGGATGATTATACGATAGAATCTTCCCTATACTAATCAATTGTTTCCCATCATCCGCTCAGGCTATCGCTGCGAGTGGTGTGGCATGACCACACACGCTGGATGTCGCATGTACCTGTCAACCGAATGTAATTTTGGTATTCTACAACCTATCTACTTACCTCCGCATTCAGTGTCGATACCACGTACAGAGGTGCCCATCGAGGCGATCATAGGCGTCCAGGTCAAATCGAAGACGTCGCTCGTACGCGACTATTCCTGTCGTAAGTACCGAACTGGCCTCATTTCTAGCAAACGTATCCGAAATTCGATCGCATCGATTGCGCGATCCATTTGCCATGGCCTAAATGCGGCAGCCAGCCAACGGGCTCACAACAGCTCACTCACCCAAACTCACCCAATAAGCTGCATCAGCTCTCGATGTTGTGCACATTTAAATGTATTCTCAGATCCATGGACTATCATCTCAACTATTCAAGCCTCATCCTACTCTTCTCACCTAGTTACACTATCGCAAACAGTTTTCGTCTTGTTATGTCTTCTACTTCTTCTTCTTATTATTCTTATTATTTTATTTTGTTTTCAAATTGAAAATGGTTCAGTCTACAACTGTGGTCTATTTCTTCATTTCGTAAACTCTGTTTGTCTGTTTGTCGATTGCTTCCTTTCATTTCGATTTATTCATTTATTAAGTTTTTCTTGTGTTATTTTAAACGTTTCTTTTTTGGTTTGGTTTGGCAGCCAGCCCGGAGCTCGGTGCAGAGGCCGCGGCTGGCGAAGTTGGTGCATCGGGTTTGTGTCTCAAGGAGCTCCTCGAGCTCCACAGACAGCGTCTTGAGCAATCGAAACAACATTTTTTACTTTCAACGCCGCCCACGCCCACATCCTGTGGCTCCATATCGCTCTGTGTCTCACCCACGCCCTCGCTGACAGTGGGCGACACGAGCAACTCGCTAGCCGGCGGCTATCAGGACCCGGACGAGCCAGATGCCGAGGAGGACGACTACGAACAGCAGTGCAACACGACGGAGCATGATAGCGCCTTTCAGCTGACCACCGCCTCCAGTAATGTGGGGCCACTGCAAAAGTCTCCGTCGGCCAACTCCTCGTTGCATCTGCTATACACAAGTCTGTTCCGCAAGCTGAACCATGCGCGCCGACGTCGACGTCGCGGCGCCTCGAACAGCGAGCAGGACGACGACGACGACGATGATTTGGATGGCGGAGTCTGTGATATTAGCGGCGGAGACCTGAGCGACGATTACGATCATTGCGATGTCTCGCTGCGCAAGCGCTGTACGCGTCGATCGCCGCGCGACGTCAGCGAGACGGATTACCATGGCGACGTGGAGCTGGAGACGGCGCCTCGGGAAAGCTGCTACGAGACATCCGATACGGGTGGTGAACTCACCAATACCGACGATCTCGACTCCAGCATGAATCTGATTAGCAACCTTAGCTATAATAGTAGTAATAGTAACACCTCTAACACCTCCGAGCAGCGCAAGAATCAAGCGCGCTCCACTGCCACAGCCACAGGCACAGCCACAGGCACAGCCTCAGGCGCAGCCAAGGGCAAGGGCCCCGCCCCTGGTCCGCCCACGGCTGATGCTGCACATGCCTTAAGCGTGCTCGCTGGCCGCAACCCAAAGACTGCAGCTCTCTTGAAGGCGAAGCCCAAGCCCAAGCCCAAGCCCATACTCAATGCGCCCAAGCACAAGGGCGGATCGGTGAGCTCTCCCAATTCCAGCGACTGCTCCTCGGCATCCCCCGCTCCGACCTCGGCGGTCCTGCAACTGTCCCCTGTGGGCCGCAGCAAGTCGTTCCAGGAGCCGGCTATCGCCCGCAACAAGAAATACGGACGCGGTCTGTTCCAGCGTCGCCGCTCCAAGCGCTCGCCCAAGGGCGGCGCCAAGAGCAACTACAGCCTGGACAGACTGTCGCAAAACATTGAGATAACCATACAGGATGAGGATGGCAACTATCAGCCATACGATGACAACTATCACATGCTGTCCGCGGCGCGTCTGCCCCACGATACGGATGCCGATGGCTACGACGATGTGGACTACGAGGATTTGTATCTGGACGATCGACCGCATAGTGTCGGTGGCGTTGGTGGCCTAAGTGGCGAGGACATCGCTGGCGATATCAGCGATGGCGCCGCCAGCAGTCGATCCCGTGCCAGCGATGCCGATGGCCAGGCACCGGGTCACGTGCTCGGCCGCCTGCTGCGGCGCGTGCGCGGCCTGTCCGCCGGCTGGCGCAAGCCACGCTACCAGAAGCGCAGAGGTGATTAGCGTACCGCTATCTTTGTACTCGTTTTGTAATCTCTCTCTAACAGCAACTGCCACCGACTGCCGTATACTGTCAGTACTCAGTGCTCGATTGGCTTAAGTTTGATTTCGGTTCTTGGTTCTTGTTTCTAGTTATTGAGCTAACCATCTGTTTTAGTTATCGGTTGTTTTTAACCTACTTTAATTAACTACTAACTCGACTAATCATCACACGCTCGCACCGTTTCGCCACGCATTACACATTTCGCCACAATCGTCACAGTCACAATCGATCCACAGTCAACTAACCCCGACACTGCATGATCACCTCTAGCTAACACCCGGTCCGGTTCAGTGATTAGAGCAGAGACTAACTGTTTTTTGTAACTCTGCGCTCATTTAGCACGCAGTATATCGGAGGAGTTTAGCAGCGGCGATGCGCCCCGCTTCAAGGACGAGGAATCCCTGGGCAAGGGCGAGTCCTCGCATGGCATGAACGCCCAAGGCGGTGCCGGCAGCAGCAGCGGTGGCGGAGGCGCAGCTGCTGCCAGTGCCAGCGGCACTGGCCCTGGCTCAGGGGGCTCTTCCACACAGTACAGAGCCGAGTCGTCGGGCCACAAGTCCGATAAGTCGGAAAAGGACCGAGAGAAAAAGGAAAAGGAACGTGAAGAGAAAGATATAGGTGAGTACGATTAAGGACATCCGCTCGCCTGGCCAATACTACCAATTCCATCGTTCCATCCATTGCAGAGATGATCAAGGTGTTTGATGGCAACAACTCATTCCGACGCCAGCAGTACCGTGCGATCGTCGTTCAGCGTACATACACGCTGGAGCAATTATTGACCACCGCCTTGCGAGCTTTTCACATCACACGTGATCCGCAGGCCTTCTATCTGACCGACATGTATGCGCCCGCTGGCATGGAAGATACACCGCTGCAGGATCCGACGCCCGTGTTGAATCTGACACACTTGGAGGGCAAGCGACCGGCCATCTATTTGAGGTTTCACGACAGGGACAGGGGACATGTGCGCGTTTATCCTGGAAAATTGCAGTGCTCACTGGAGGATCCCTATGTCAATGTTCCTGTGGATAATACAACTGTCATTAAGGATTTGATACGCGACGCTCTCGATAAATTCGGTCTACATGATAACCAAATACAGGACTACAGGTAGGGCTACTACTCATATCAAATATCTCAGTTGTCCAACTCCAAATTCGCTCTCAGGTGCTCGGAAGTGTTGCTCGACCGTGGCGTTACCGAGCGCATACTCTCGTGGAACGAACGTCCCTGGGATATAATGAAGCATCTGGGCAAGGATTCCATACGTCAAATGGAACTGATGCGCTTCTACATGCAGCACAAACAGGATCCCCATGGACCAAACATTGCACTCTTTGTAGGCAACCTGCCCACAGGACTCTCGCAGCGCAACTACGAGCAAATTTTAAACAAATACGTGACTGATGAGAACAAGTTCATCAGCATTGGACCGATTTACTATGAGTACGGTTCGGTAGTGTTAACATTCGAGGACGCTCAAAAGGCGGTAAGAATTGTCACCTTAGAACTGACTGTTGTGAGTCCTTATCAATTTTATATATGTCGGATCAGGTTCGCGCTTTCTACAACCTGCGTGAAACGATCATTGAGGACAAAAAGCTACTGGTCTTGCTATTGCCAAATATTGAACCCAGCATGGTACCCTCCGATGTCAGGCCACTGTTGGTCTTTGTAAATGTGAAATCCGGCGGCTGTCAGGGCCTGGAACTAATATCGAGCTTTCGAAAACTACTTAACCCGTATCAGGTCTTTGACTTGGACAACGGTGGTCCGCTACCCGGGTAAGCGACAATTTATATGGAATGCGTAAGAACATGCTAGGTGCTCATCTCTATCTACTATCCTTCCATTAACAGGCTCTACGTTTTCCGGCAAATCACCAACTACAAGATCCTGGTATGCGGCGGCGATGGCACCATTGGCTGGGTGCTGCAATGCTTGGATAACGTGGGCCAGGACTCTGAATGCTCTAGTCCGCCGTGCGCCATTGTGCCGTTGGGAACAGGTAAGTAACAAGCCTTCACTTTCCCCGCCTGTTTCCTGTTGCCTAAGCCAAACTCTTGCCAGGCAACGATCTGGCACGCGTTTTATGTTGGGGCTCCGGCTACACCGGTGGCGAGGATCCCCTAAATATGCTGCGTGATGTCATCGAGGCCGAGGAGATTAGATTGGATCGTTGGACCGTGGTCTTCCATCCGGAAGATAAGCCCGAAGAGCCGGCCATGAAGGCGCCCTCACAAACCACTGGTAAGAAGAAGAAGGCGCACCAAGCACATTTATCGCAACAAACAAATCAGCATCATCAATTACCGGCTCTGACATCGAGTGATATATCAGGTCATTTCATGTTTCAAAATTTTGTTATTGTTTATTATGCGTTTCACTGTCTAATTTAACTAATGCCCCCATCCACAATCCCAAGGCCAATATCCTTGTAAAAAAAATTAAACAAAGCAATAGCTCTTCACTTCATGTTGTAATTTGAAATGTGCTTTTAAATACTGCTTAAAAAAATATCTATACACATATGGATATATATGACTTATTTATCTGTGAATATTTTTGCAACTCACTCCAAAGTAAGTGAAATGAAAACAGGTTCTTACTACCATTGAGATTCCCCTTTTGAATCCTTCCAATAAGTTGCAGAAATATCTCATGTAATGTCGAGCTATCCGATTTGAGCTTTAGCTGCCATAAAGTAGTTAAAATAATAAATTCCAAGCCTCCCGATTTAACCATATAAAAGCAAAGTCCGTGCAGACTGCTCCGTCAAGCTTGTTAGCTGATGATAAATGCTGTAGTTTGAATGTATATACGATATATTTTAGCTCTTAGTAGAGCTCTGCATGCACCCGTGTTAGTTGTAGTTAGTTCTACCGACTAGCGAGCGAGCGAGTTGCTCCTGGAGCACAGGTAAAGTATATAAATATCAAGTTCGGCTGCTGTCTGGAATTCGATCTCTTAATACATCGGTAAAACCGATTCATATATCCAACTCGATGTTTTGTAAATTCAATTTTTGTTGTGATGTGTCAATGTGTGCGTTTAGCGTTTTGTCCCCCACCCAACGATTCGAACAACTTTGAACTAAGTAATTTCTCTCAATTGCCAGGCGGTGCTCAAAACGAGGACAACTCCCAGATCTTTGTCATGAACAACTATTTTGGCATTGGCATCGATGCTGATCTCTGCCTGGACTTTCACAATGCTCGCGAGGAGAATCCCAACCAGTTCAACTCACGGCTACGCAACAAGGGCTACTACGTGAAGATGGGACTGCGCAAGATTGTGGGACGCAAAACGGTCAAGGATTTGCAAAAGGAGCTTCGCCTAGAGGTCGATGGCAAGGTTGTAGATCTACCACCGGTCGACGGCATCATCATATTAAATATATTGAGGTAAGCATAAGACTTAGATAATGAGAATATCGTATGACCTATTGGTAATCACTCTTCTTGTTTCTTCGCACAGCTGGGGCAGTGGCGCTAATCCCTGGGGTCCGGATAAGGATGATCAGTTCAGCACGCCCAATCACTACGATGGCATGCTGGAGGTCGTGGGAGTAACCGGTGTGGTGCACTTGGGACAGATCCAGTCGGGCATACGCACGGCCATGCGCATAGCACAGGTGGGTTAAGCATACGCCCTGTGGAAAAGTACTTAAAAAAAAATACTTAATTCTGTGCCGTCTTTTCAGGGTGGTCACATCAAGATACACTTGAAAACCGATATGCCAGTACAGGTGGATGGCGAGCCATGGATTCAAAGCCCCGGCGAAGTTGTGGTCCTCAAGTCAGCGCTCAAGGTATGTGCGAGCCAAGCATTAAACGCCTTTGTATATAAGTTAGGATTGCATGTTTCAGATATTCAGTTATTATTGCATGACAGCTTTCCGTTATCATTTCTTTTGTATATACATACAAGCAATATCATATGGACCCGATGAATTCAAAACATCTGCACCAAAACTCTTTGTTACTGCGCCTTTTTCCAATTCTTTTCCTTTTTATGGTTTCTCTACAATTTCTGCGTACGTTACTTACTGATTGTACACCTAATGAGTCAGCAACCACAGATAATACTTGAACAATCCACCTAAAAAATATATATATATGTTAAGACGAATAAAAAACAATAACGTTGTTATAAATTAGAAAAATTTAGTGGAAAACAAAAAAAAAGAAAAAAAAAAAAAAAGAATTTTCGCTCTATGTTATACGACGCGGATTTTAACGACAATTAATTGATGATGATTGATGATTGAGGATCATTAAACAACTACAATATCCTGCTGTTATCTACATGCTAAACAGCTTTAAACAGGGGAAAATAGCTTAAGAATTTGTTTGTTGCCACATTTGTATGTTAAAAGTAGATCGACCTTTGTAGGAAATGATTTGATGATTGAATTGAAACTGTGTCTGTTTGTTTTTATGTAACGAAAAACAAAAATAATGATAATAATGAAAACTGTTTGCATGCAACCAAACCAAACCAAACCAATCAACCAACAGCCACGTCCTATGTCCCAAAATGCAAATATTACGGTCCAACTGAATAATTGTGTTACACGTATTTTGTGATATGATTTGTTCATCAAGTTAATCCAGCTAATTGTTGTTGATAGCAAGGCCATTGCAATAGAAACCAAACTTTGTCACTGTTAGTGCGTGTCTATATTCGATATTAATTGTGTTTACATTCTACATATATATTTATACATAAATACATTTCTATATATTCGAGCACCTGCCGTCCCCATAAACCCCACCAGAACCCATGTATATACAAATATAATGCAGTATTTCTCCAACTCAATTTTTTGTGTGTATTCTGCAAGATATATAAATATATATATAATATAATTCCGCATCCCCCTTAAGAATGTAAAAAGAAGAAGAAGGAAAACAATTTAGAAAGTGAAATGGATTCGTCCTACTTTTATAGATATTTCATAAAGCTGATTCAGTTTGGAACAAATTAAAAACGTAATTCTTTTCGGAACAACATTTTTCTTTCGTCACTTCGATTCAATGTCAATAGATCTTTGGATTTTGAAATATACGTAGAAAAAACTATTGAAATGTTTGAGCAAATGGAGTATAAGAGAGTATAGGAAATTCCATTGAGGGCAGCAACCCGCATTGTTACTGTACATGTTTTGTTTTTCTTTGGGTGTATACGTTGTTGATGTGTTGAGCTGTTGAGATATGTCGCCTTTGACCCTTGTGTGTGTTTTATGCTACATTCAGGCAACCATGCTGAAGAAAACGAAGAGTAAACGACGACTTACGGAGCCGCATATCTCGCCGGCGGTGCTAAGCGTCTCGGCGGCTGGCAGCACCACAGCCATACAGAACATACCGCAACAATCACAGCTGCAACAGCAGCAGCAGCAACAACAGCAACAGCAGCAACAGCAGCAGCAACAACAACAGCAACAGCCCCAACAACAGCCGCAGCATGCGGCCGAAAATGGCGACAAGGATATTTCAGTGCCGCCTTCGGCACCCTTTGGGAGCACATAGAGTATAGCCTCGGCATACGTGTCCGGTGTACGATATTGGTTCTCCTGTTTCTTTCCATAGGCCGACCCATTACCTAAACAACATACATAGAGACACTAACGGCAGGAGAAGCAACTAAACTAAATGCCAGCCACAGCATGCATGAAAACGCAGATCTATAGGAAACCTAACAAAATGCTACATACGACTACACATAGTATAAGAAATTTAAGCAACCAACAAGAAAAGAAAAAAAAAATCCAAACATACACATATACCAAATCGAAATATACTATAAACTTGTGCAAGCTGAGGTTATTAAAAGCATTGTGAATAAACTGGTGCAGCAATTAGACAGAACTTTGATGCAAACTCGAAAAGAAAACTCTTTTTATAGAATACTTAAAACCGAACCACCTAAATAATAAGCCACCATCCTCTGACCAAGAGCAACAATAATATAAAGACCACCGCTTTTAAAAACTTGAACTAGTTGTAAAACGTTAATACACACACATAGACACACACATAATCGCACACACGTCTGAAGAGTTTCTTTAGTTGATTTTGAAAATTATTTTTTAAGCTTTTACCCTACTTTTGAAATGCGCTTAGAGTGTGCAGGGCCCAATTACAACTAATCTGCACACACCACACACACATACACACACAGACACGCACACACACACACACATATATACTATATATACACTGAGCAAAAAATGTACATCATTTGTTTTCGATTTTGTTGATTATAAATTGCTAGAGATGCAAATGATTTACCATCTGGAATTTAGTTTATTCCAATTTCGTGCATTTTGCTTGATTTGCTAAACATAATTTTTTTTTAATTCTGATTTGAAATTAATTACTGCCCATTAATACTTTGGTTTCCAATATGTAAAAGTTTTCAAACTAACTAACTAAATAATTCAAAAATAATAATAATAATAATCATAATAACATAATTTAATTTATGTTAACTCTCCATTTTATACTCTTTCTCTCTTTTTTCTCTATCTCTCTATATATTACTGAACATAAATTAATATGATCTTTTATAAACAACAACAATTGAATGTATAACATCTATGACACCAACAACTACTACTACAACAACAATATACATTTAATCCGCTCTTAATCAATTTAATCAATTTATGCACCGGACGCCAAAAAACTTCAATATTTCCATTTAACCTCTTCAACTTGATTAACTTGATTAATCGATTTGTGAATCATGCCTCACCTACTTAGGCCACCATGTTAAAAAAGAATAAACTTAAAATGAAGCGACGCAACACGGAGCCAACCATGCTCGTCGCCGGCTCAGCAACTCCACACCTGTCGCTGGCGCTGCCACCGAGCGTGGGTGAGGTGGGCGATGCCGCCGAGGCAGATGCGGGCCCAAATAATACGGACTTCTGAATATGGTATAGCGAGCGTCTGATTTAACGTGCTCATTGCAGTGTTTACCACATCCACACAGTCACAAAACCACACCACTACACAACTACACCACCACAGACAGAACCACACAGCAGCCATAATATCATTGTCGATTGCCATAGCAACAGATTGAACTAAGATGAAAGAGAATGAAACAAATCAAAAGAAAAAGCCAAACAACTTTAATCAAAATTAACTCTTTTACTATATGTATATGTATGTATGTGTATTTCTATTCCTATATATGTATATGTGTATAGAGATGGTGTCTATGTCATAGTCATACTATATCATCGATCGTCTGCAATAAGTACGTTAAACTCAAACAGCTCGAAAGTCGAACAGTGGCTCGCAAAAGTAATTGACGAGCAGCGCGACCTACACTGTAACCAACTAAATAAAAATATCTATTTCAAAAAAAAAGAAGAATGAAAACCAAACAAACAAACAACTACAACTATTACATACTATTTAATGCTAAAAATACAACAAGAACAAGAACAACAACTAATACTAATACTATAACAGCAGCTGGGCGCAACTGCAAGCATCAAATTTACGCATCAACTACTCAGCATCGTATGTATGAATGTATGAATGTATGTGTACGCACAGGACATGCACAGTGTGTAATAGAAGTATGTGTGCATGCGTGCTGTCGATATGATGATATATTCAAATCTTTATTCCATACACACACAAACACTCACACGCACACTCACTCACTCACACACAGCAATAGTCTGGCAAACGTTGTAAGAAAAGAAATTCAAGTTCAATTATGTTCCTTACCGTTTCGTTCCTATGTATGTATAAAAGAAATCAACGACAGATTAGTGATACCATTAATAAGCAAGAAGAAAAGAAAGCTAAAAAAAAAACCAAAAACAAAACCAGCGCAAAGAGCATAGCAACATATAAAATAGTACAAAATTGAATTGTTAAATAATTGTTTGTTGGTATCAACTGACGAAAAGAAAATGATGAATCGCAACAAAGCAAGAGAACAAAATTAACGAATTTGGCAACGGCAGCACTGGCCACCAGATGACGGAACCGTGCTGCCCAGCGCTCTGGCGCAACCTACACGGAAAAGTAACACAAAAAAAAAATTAAAGAAAAAGAACACACAAAAAGCTTAAGCATAAAAGTTACAACAGATGCGAGAAAATTCTTACGAAGCTTTTGTTTTCAACAAAATCGCTGCAAATTGCATAGATTGCATAGACATAAAAACCATTAGGGACGCAACAATTCGCATATGAAAATCAAAAGATCGTTAGATAGGCCTAACCGAACTAGCGATAGAAATTTGTACTACAAATTCGAATTCCGTACATACACACAGACCATATGACAGATACATGCATATGCATCTTTCAGGTGCATATGTATGAATCTGCATAGGGATGTACGTACGATGAGATGCATGAAATTATGAATGAGCTAAACAAAAATCTGGATTGTGCAATTGGTATGAATTTTCTCCGCTGTTGTGCAAATATTATTCAAAGTAAACGAATGCATTTTCTTACAGAAAAACAAAAACAAAACAAACAAAAAAACAATGTGCCTGATTACAAAGTATTTCTGTCCGATTGTCCGCCTTTGTTGGTCGGCCAGTCGGTCAGTCAGTCAGTTTTTGGGGCACGTAAGTATTTCACATGCATTTGAACATTTTTGGATGTTGAACCCACTTACAGAAAAATGGAAAAGCAAAAACAAGATATAAAAAATAAAAATGAAAAGAAAGATTGATGAAGAAAAGAAAAGAACCGGAGACACTACAATTTCAACTTCAAAACGCTTATAAAAAAACAATTTTTGAAAACTATTTAACTATTTTTACATTAAACGTTTTTGTTAAACACAAGACACACTGAGAAAACTTGCTGTAATACCATTATCCCTGCTGGGGATGGGGCGCATGTGCATGGTCTGCACTCGCGGTTATTCGCATGCACAAGCGTGCCATCCCCACACACGATACACGTGAAGGCGACTGGAAGTGGGAATAACCGGCTCCGATGAGAAGGAACTCCTTGCAGAGTGTTTCCAGTCGCCTTTTCCAGCACATACAAGTATACACGCACACCCACACTCACGTACAGCAAGCACAAAAGCAGACCGTTTTTAACTCATTTACTGTTATGCTAACACGGAAATCGCATAACAGTCGCCCAAAAAAATCCAAAATCCAAATACAAACACACTACCAAACATTTTGTTTGTACCGACTTCTAAAGAGACATTTACACGACTTTTGCGTTCAGCAAACCACCTCGACCTGTTGCAGTTAAGGGGCTCGGTGCTTGGGGTTAATCAGACCACACCCGATTTCCGTGAATTTCCTAGCGATCGCACACGTTGAGCGCCGGGACAGTCGTCTATGCAATGGAACTGACAAAAAAAATAATGAATGCGCGTCAAAATAAAAAAAAAAAATTAAATATAATATTACAAAAGTGGAAAAAGTAATTTTCTTTTAAAATTAAATTACTATTATTTGGCTATGGTGGAAAATTCGACTTAACCTCTCCCATATTGCATAGACCTCTGTGAAGCGCGACGTGCGGCCTTTCGCCAAACTTATTCAAGTTCGAAGCAAACTATTTGAATCGAGCTCGAATCGATTAGCCACTGGCACAAAAATTGCAGCTCGTAGGTGATTTGATTTCTTGCCTTATTTAAAACACAAATATACTGCAACAAAACTACACAAAGTTTTTTTCCAACATTTTAGTTTTGTTTCTTTTATTATGTATTGAAAAACTTAGTGTAAGTCAAAAACAAAAACAAAAAAGAATTAATATAATATGCTATTCAAAGAAATCCAAAACATAATTACCAACAAAAAATACACACACAAAAAAAAAAAAAAAAATTAAAAAAATATAAAAAAAAAAAACAAAAACATACAACTAAAAATACTAATTATAGTACATACATTGATGTAGTGTTAATTTTAAGCAAAAACCAAAAAAAAAAAAAAAAAAAAAACAAAAATAAAAGAAATAAATAAATAAAACAGAATTATAAATCCAATAACAACATTTGAGAGCCAACTATAAAATTGTTTCATGAACTCAAGATAACAAAACAGAACAAAATCCATACATAAATGTACAAGTAACTATTTTTCTCTAAAAACCAAAGTAAACTGCAACACTTTTTGCTCCATATTAAATTAATCTTTTTGCAGGCAGAGGATAAAATTGAATGAAATAAGTATGTTATGTATATTAAAAAAAAAAAAAAAAGAAAAAGAAAATAAAAAATGAGAACAAAAACAAAAGATAAAAGCAAAATTTGTCAACCCAAATTCAAAATGGAAATCGTTGCGGAAATTGTTAAACAGACTACGCATGCAAATACGGAATTTATAATGTACAATGGGAATCGCTTTAAAGTCTATAATGATCATTTTGTTGTAATTCAAACAAAAAATAATAGCGAATATCCAAATCCAAAATCCGTTTGACAGAACGAAAAATTCGTAAAGCATAAAAAAAAACAGATATGAAAAGAAAATAACTGCAAAATAAATGTAATTGACATAACAGAATTCCAACCTCTTGTTTTTATTTCATTGGAGTTCCAGTAAGTATAATAATACTTAAGCAGCTTTGCATTACTCGTTAATAATCCAAAAACAGTTCGACTAGTTCTCAAGAGAGAGTCTGTAGTTAACTAATTGTCAAGGTTATAGCTGAAATAGGCAATGTGATATTCGATAATCAGAACGAATACGCGTGTATACCCATTATTATTAGACATTAGATACTGAAAAGAACAATATACATATGTACTCTCTGTCTACTTCGTGAAAGCTGCACTCATAAAAATGGCAGCCGAGTAACACGAGGCTGGACTGCTTACAGCAGCAGAGAGTGCTCCCATTGGTCACTTAAAACTCGGCTGCAACGAACAGTACCTGACGCTGGCTCAACATCTGAGCGGGAGTCAATGTGTAAGCGAGAGTCACCCTATATAAAGGGCAGTAGCTGCAGCATTTCTTCAGTCGCCCAGGCCCGGCGGGGGCTAGACGTGCAGTGCAGTAAATTGAAGTGAAGTGAAGTGTGTGCAAATATTCAAAGATCGTTTAGCTAAGCAGTAAAAGAGAAAATTCTTGACATTCTTAGAGGAAATACTTAATAGAGATCTTTAGAGGAAATGCTAAGAGGAAACACTAATCTACTTGATATTTTTGTCGGTTGTTACTTTTTGGTAGTTATCTTATCCAACAGAATAGGCGAAATCTTTACGAAATAAATTAAAAAATAAGTTAAAAAGCTCTAGTCGAGAGATCTCGACTAAGAAATCCCATTGATATTTCACAATAATTTTTGTCTTATACAAGAGACAAAACAGACATACATATGCATGCGCACGCATGGACCGAATGACGAATAAGAAAATTTTTGAACTTTTCATGAGCCTGCCAAAGAATTTTCCAATGAATTCTACCTGAAGTAAAACAATTTAATGAATGTACTACTTGAGACTCCAGTCAGAAATAATATATTATTTATTAAAGAAAATTGTTCGTATATATATTACTTAAAAGCTATAACTTTTAATTACCGATTATAAGGTAATGATTAATACATACATATTATAATATAATAACAATATACACTTATATAAACTGTACTACATTATGAATGCCTGCTGCCGCATCTCAATCGTAATGATGAGTACAACAATCAAATGACATAATATTATTATCGTACATATCATGAGAAAAACATAAAGAATAACAAATTGTTGACTCGACGAAAATATCAACTATTTATTGTTGTCAGTATCAGACGAAGCACCCGATTGAAGAGGAGGCGTTGAACGTCCATCGAAATTCTGCTGATTAACCAAGCGTTGACGTTCTAGATACATGGATACCTTTATATTTCGGACCTGATGATTATGTATAAGTTTAAGCAACGCGATTACTCCAATGCCCACTGAAATGGCAAATGCTCCCCAAGCGCCAAACTTTAAATGAAGAAAATTTTATTTACTATAATAACAGGTCCACAATTATTAAACTCACTTGAGTGGTTCCCATTTCAATGTAAAATCCTGATGTATTAATTTTTTCAGTGTCACCTCTTATAATGTTTTGTCCGGCCGAAGTTTCGCACGATGGAAAACGTTCGGTCATACCATCGCACCAGACAATGAAACCCAACGTTATGAAAATTGCGGACAATATGGACATAGCCAGCATCCAAATGCCGAGCACAACGTCAATAAAAAGAGCAATGAAAGACTCTTCCTCCTTCATTCGAACATATCTGAAACACATAAGGCACAGAATCTTAATTTACACAATCAGACACAATGCTCTATTGTCTATGCTCACCGGTAGATTTGTACGACAGAGATGATGAAGAGAAAGACTCCAGTAATTAGTGGAAAATTGCAGAATCCGTTGGAGGCCCAATGAACATCGAACATACCATCCTCCTCTCGCCATTTACCCGTTGTAAAGAGTAAGCAGTGTCCACTTGATTGGCGAATGGTTGCATGTTCACATTATTTAGTCTTAGTGAAAAACTGCGTCATTGGATACATACCAGAACTGATTGAGGTTTATTGATAGTGGCAGAACAATGCATAAGGATAATATAAATAGTAAAACGTGTCCAGCTATTTGACTAAGCAAAAGTACATTTGCTAGCGCCATTTCTCTGCATAAAATTCGCAAATACTTGTTAGTGTTTATATATTATTGTTTGACTTACAACAGGGCTGGGAATACACATTAAAAATTAAAATGGACTTTGCTAAAAAATATCAAAAAATTTAATACTAATAAAAATACCAGTATCAATCCAATTTACAAATGTATATAAATGGTTACTAAATTGTTAATTCTTTCTTATGTGAGGCCTATGACGCATAAAATTGAATGAGTTTTTTTAAGCTAAATATTATAAAATAAAAGTAAACTTTTTTAAAGTTTTTTTTTTCCCTCCAATAATTAAGGGACATATAAGTAAATAATAGATAATGCTAGTAGTTACTTACTGACCCTTATTAATCATTTTTAAATTTATTATATTTTTAAATTTAAATGAATCACAATCAGCTGTAGCTGGCTACTGTTTCTGCAAGTATGGAAATTTGCTGGCATTTTTAGTACCAGTGTGATTTCGCTTGCTGGAAGTAAGTTTTTTAATGTGTACAATATATATTTGCAAAGAACAATAGGAAACAAATTTAACGAGCATTATTAAAATGTTTGTTATAGTTGAAACAAAATAATTTTTAATTTATTCGCTTTTAGGCTTGCTAAAAACTTTGCATTGCGTTAGTATTTTATTTCTTTTATTCTTCTTTGGGTCAGCTTCGGGCATTGGGCAACACTGTTCCTAAAATCGTAAAAAATTGTTAAATTTGTTTACATTAAATTGGATCTCCTCACAAGGTAAATGCAGTTCAAATTTTGGAACAAATATCAATAATTGGTGTAAATGGCTTTTAAAAAAAAGGGCTACGGGTCTTGTGCAACTGTCTGTTCGTATGAAAGTGATACGCGTGTGTGGCAAAATGCAAATGAAGTGGGAACAAAGAGCAATTAAAAAGATAGTAAAAATGAAACAAATTGAAAAAACAAGGGATTCACTACTTTCTCTCTCTTCTGTCTTTCACACAGATAACGCAATGAGATTGCATTAAGCAATTGCGCGAAGGTGAAGATTGCATTAACTCGTTAAAAATATATATTGAAAATAATTTAAACCCACAGCAAGCAAAGAAAACGACGGCGCTCATTGACGCACTTTCATTTGAAATAGGGAGGTGAAGCACAAGTAGCTGCAATTCAATGTTTTGTTTATGAGCTATGGCTTTGTAGCATTCAAATCGGCAGCCGAGCAGCAGCAGGGGACAAGAGCAAATGTCTGGAAGCAAACTGCAGCGGGAACAGGACAAGGAACAGCAACATCAGCAGACACTACAAGGACAACAACGACAAAGTGCGGGCTATTAAATGCGAGCATCATCCTGTAGCAGAAAAAAGAACGAGCTGTGTCAGCGTGCGGGTGCAAATAGCTAACGGATAAAAGTAAAAACTAGTGTGGCCAGTGACTTTATTGCCAAGGTAAGTATGATGCAATCCAATGCAGGTAACCTATATCCATGCCATAATATCTTTCAGCATTAGCTGGATGTGATACGCTTGGCTGGCGTTTGATTTACATGCTAGACAAAAGATCCTTTAGACTTCTTTTCGTTGTTCTCTTGTGTTAATTGAACCTTGATCATCAACGTGCACTGCCATTAACTATAAAAATATATATATAGAAAAATAAGATAATTGGTAGATTTAAACTTAAACGTAGCAGCAGCAGCAGCTAAAATGTCCAACTCCCACTACAACAACCACCAGCAACACCACAACAACTACCAGCAGCAACAGCCGCAACACTCCAATAGTAATGGGGACGATAGGAATGAGGAGTATCAGCAGCAGCAGCCGGTACATTACTCGCAGCACTATATGAATGGCCATGGCATGCGGATAAAGCCTTTGGACAACGTCGCTGTACCGGACATGTGTCTCTACTGCTTCGAGGTACTTGACTGTGAGCTCAATAATATTGAGGGCCCAGCTGTTCCGATGTTTAGCAATGATGCTTATCCGTTGTTTGTGACATGGAAAATTGGACGTGACAAGCGATTGCGAGGCTGTATTGGCACCTTTAGCGCAATGGAGCTGCACAATGGACTTCGTGAATATGCACTGACCAGTGCATTTAAGGATTCACGCTTTGCACCCATATCGCGCGATGAGCTGCCCCGCCTGACGGTATCTGTTTCCATCTTGCAAAACTTTGAGGAGGCTCAGGGTCATCTCGATTGGCAATTGGGTGTTCATGGCATTCGAATTGAGTTTTTCACCGAGCGCGGCCTAAAGCGTACAGCCACCTACCTACCGCAAGTGGCCACAGAGCAAGGCTGGGATCAACTACAAACGATTGACTCGTTATTGCGCAAAGGTGGCTATCGGTCAGTTATTACTCAGGACCTGCGCAAGTCCATCAAGCTGACGCGTTATCGGTCACAGGAGATCCAGATGCACTATAAGGAATATCGCGAGCACTTGGAACGTCGTGGTGCCCAGTTTGGCAAAGTTCAATGCTAACAATTAGAAAACCAACCGTCGGGACAATGATCCTGGCTCAGGGCAGGCGTTGTTTTCGTCTTGCTCCTGCTATTATTGGCCATTGAGTTGACCCAAAGTATGGGATTATTTACGAACAGCTTTCCCTACTCTTGAGACACTATTTCAATCGAAGTTGACCCGTCGTGTCAACTAAATTCGCCCATATACATTTTTACAATATATTCTTTGTCCTTGTCGGGACTGACGTGTCGTCGCATTAAGTGACATGAATTTTAACTTACTTTTCATTAAAACAAGAAATGCTTAATATGCTAACCAAAATTCAAAGCAATATTTGGTAGTAAATAAAAACAGTTCATTCTATAATTAGTTCTTATAAGTTCGTTATTTTCGTCCAATTACTGGACAGTTTTTATTACAAACTAAAAAAAAAAAAGAAATTAAATAAATAAAAAAAAAAAAAACAAACAAAAAAACTAAAAAATTATATACATCAAAGAATATATGTATGTATATTGCAAAATACCAATACAAATAATAATTCAATTTAATAGTTCAACAATAATATATTTCATAGTTTTAACAATTACAACAAATTACTGTACTAACTCTATGCGCAATAAATAAAATGTCGGTTTTTTTCTGCAGAGCCGCACAAGTTAAAGCGAGCTTTTAAGTGTCCATTCCAGATTGGTTGAAAGATGGGGATTACGAATGATTCAAAGTAGTAAGAAATATAGTTTTTGTCGTCTTTATTGCTGTGTTATATATTTTTTCTTTCTATTTCTAAAGCATATTTGATATCTATGAGTAATTATCATCTATATGACTATGCCTACATATGTGTGTACGTATAAGACTTGCCTCTGGGGTTTGATCTATTTTCAGATATAGTTTTCGCATTGGCTATATCAACGGTAAAGCTAAGGGAATGCATTGTTGATTGCGCCATCAGGTCAAGCTAAAGTAAGTGTAAAGCAGCGAAGAAATGCTAATTATAAGGCTAAATGCGCCCGCTATAAATATACATATACTTTGTTAACAATTATTGTAAGTAGTAAGTATTACTTTTCAGCATTTTATAAAACGTATGAGAAAACTAAGTTATTTGGCTGAATTTCAGCACTTGCAGCTAAATTCTGTACTGCATATATGTGTATGCACAAGCATAAATATTTAGCTATATATTGTAAGCATGGGTGTTCCAATTTGATTCGCGTATAAACGTATGGCAGTAGTATTATAGTCATCAGTGGTTATATCGCATACATGTAAATAATGTTGCAAGCGTTGTAGCTGCCAATTGAAAAACTTAACAAATTACGTATGTTGTGATGTGCGGTGTGATGTGAAATGTTGTTCAGTCTCAATGCATGCATAGAAACTGCTCCAAGCACGGGCACTAGGTGGCCGATAGAGCGCTCCACTCAAATCGTGGGTTTTTCGAGTGTGTTACAGGCAGGCAATCGGGCTCGACTAATTTCCAAACACCATCCACCTGTTCAACTGTGACGAGGCTGCAGTACGGTATTTTGTGAATGACCTGGCGCAGCTCGTTAGTATTGCGAGCTGCACCGCCAGTCAGTTGGCGCGAGCAAGTATCCAGCGTGGTGGCATGTGCGACAATAAGAATATTGCCAGCTGTAAGACATAAAATTCCTCTATTTAGTTGTCCTGTGGAGAAGGGTCTTCATAAATACTCACTGGTCCGCTCAAGCAGCTGCAGCAGCACTTCATGATTACGCATATAAAATTGTTCCGTTGATTCCTTTAACTGAGCTGCCAAATCTGTGGCCTGCTGCACGGGCTCGTAATTCAAGTCAATATCGTACTTGGAATCAATGAGCTCTTTACTGGTTAGCCAATCGGGCACACCATTGGGATACCACGCCATCCACTCAAACAGTCCAGGCTCCAGCTTAATTTTGTGTTTACCACTCAATTCAAGCCCCTCCAAAGCACTCGTACATGTTTGCACGCATCGGTATGACGGCGAGCAGTACACATGATCGATTTGCACGTTTGCATCCAGTAGAGCCTCACCGGTTAGACGCGCTTGGTAGACGCCGACATTAGTTAATGGTGAGTCGTTTTGCCAGCCTTCGGGGCAGTTGCGACGCTGCGGCAATACCTTCGGCATATTGAGATCTTTGCGCATATAATTGCCGAATTCATCAAAACAATATGGTATCCATGTACCAAAGGTGAAATCCACTCGTTCGCCATGCCTCATAATATATACCTTCCGATTCTTGCTGGGCCCAACATCCAATGCGTTTGGCTGCAACTGCGGGTGTGAATGGTCCGAGTGCACACTGAGTGTATCGTCCGGCCTCGGTGACTGCTCTGCTAGTGGCTCCACCATAATCTCATCAATGTTCTTAGATATTGAGTTGGAAGACATATTCGCCGTAATCTCAATAGTAGGCGTGTGTTGATTATGCTGAAGAGAGAGATTGTGATTGTTTAGGAACTGCACCGACGGCAATTCCAGGCAGGGCTGCAAGGTCTGGCGCAAGTATTTCTCAACGCTCTGCTCTGACTCCTCAAAGGAAGAACCCTCAATAATCTCGGGATGCTGTGCGCCTAAAAATAAAAAAAAAAATTAGTAGCAGAATGAAAATTTAGAAGAGCTTTGTTTTAACTTACTTTGTTGTAAGTCTCGTTGCCGCTCCTCGGGCTCTGTGGATATGCTCCGTCCGTCAACAATGTCTATGTCTTCGGCAGAGTTAAGCGAGGATGCAACACTCTTCGAAAGCTGAACCACTCGATGTAGTGTCCAGGCATCCGATTCAGCAGTGCGCTCCGTGTAATTAACTGGCAAATGACCAGTGCTACCTGTTAGCCAAGATATTCCCTCTGCCCAGCCGTCGCTCGAACTATCAATGCCTTCGCTGTTTAAGTAGATATAGTCGCCAATGCGCAACTCCAGCTCATCCGTTTCATGCGGATTATGGGGATAAACTACTTTCATCACCTACAATTTGTAAGAATCAATTAAATTTCCATTGTCCAGTGGTTGTGAACAGTGCGTTGTGCTAACTTGTTTGGTGGCCAGTCTTGGGTCGCGGGAATACAAACGCAGCTCCCAATTGGATGCACAGCTGGCATCGAGGGTTTCCACAAGTGATTTCAGTGCATTGAATTGTGACTGCGGAAACTGATAGGCGAGCGTCAGGTGCAGGCTCTTTACATGTGGCTCGAGTGAAATGGCTACGGGTAACAAAGTGTGTTAGACCAATTTCTAAGTCCAAACGCTACGTAATAGGCTCTACAACTATATATTGATAAGGGAGTAATTAGTATGTGTATTTATGTGCAAATTTGTCCCAAGATAATCTGCGCTATTTAGTTAGCAAGATAAGAGTGAAGAACGTAATTTCAAATACTAAGCATGCGAGTGTAAAAATGAACAAGGAACTGATTGGAGAGGGTTTACTCTAGCTAAATTAATGACGCTTACATCGACTGCTGCGCGGAATGCAGCGTGTGCCCGAGGAAACTGCTCCGCACCAAGGGAAGCAGGCGACAATGGCGTCCAGCTGTTCATAAGTGTCGCTTATAACTGTGCTCCGTTACCAATATTGTTGTCCATCGCAAACGGTTAGTGTGTGTGCAGACAAAGAGATAGGAAGAGAACGAAACCGTAAGCCACGCCAATACAGAATTTAACCGAACCAAAGGCATCGGCAACAAACAGATAACCAGTTAAATAGTGCAAAACCATAATGAAAGAAACAATGCAACTGCAACCAAACAAGATGTGCAATGGGGCCAGGGCATACTTGAGTTGGACACCTCCTTAACATATTGTAAAGCAAGGCGTTTTAAGTAGTTCGCATCATCCTCGGCCACAAAGAAACCCATAAAGTTTTGGCTCATATATGGCTCCAATTTAATTGGGCGATCCAGCAAAGCGCCCGTCATATCTACGACTTGCTTAAGCGCCTTCGACAGCTGAAGCGAGCATTCGTCGGGAGCCTGGAAATCAACAATAAAGTTATTTTTAATGAATTTATTTATAAATCATCTGATACTCACCTTAAAGAATGATACTAGCGTTATATGCGGCACATAGTTGTGTGCCCCATTCCAGCCACACATTTGACGTGATTTTGCCCAGAACTCCTCCAGCTGCTGTAAAAATGGTCCAGTTGGGCACGCATATATAATGTATTCACGTGGTGAGCATTCATCCAATGTCGCATCATTGACATGGGCCAGAAGCCAATCAGATGCTATTTGTACGCCTCTATTGCCGGTTGAGGCTAGCGCCTTTTCACTGTGAACGAATTGGGGTAAGGTAAAAAAATCAATAAACATCGGTGCGACGATTTCAGTTTTTTAACGTTTTAATTTAGGCAAATACAGGATAAATCCTAACATTGATACCTACGCTCTATGCTTTGGGAAACCCATTTGCAGCAACGTCTGGAGCGGAGTCAAATGTGGCTTCATGGCTTGGCAGATACGAGTTGGTGTTTGGTTCTTGCGTGGCGGTAATGTTGCCATGTTTACTTTTATTGTGATATCTTACAAGAATACTGACTCCACACACTCAATTTGTTGAGAATGACACTTTGTGTTATATATTTATTGTTCTGGCTAAAATTGATACAATCTATTTTGTTTTTCGTTATGGCAGTGTGACCAACGGCTAGTATAATTTTAATATGTGTAAATTTAGAGCTGGTAGTATTGTTGATATTCATATGCTTGCGATAGTTTGCTTAAACCATCTGTTCGAATGATTTGTATTATAATATGCGAAATGAAATTGAATTAACTAATTAATTTAAAATGTATGTAGTTACATGTTTAAAATGAAAAATGTCCCCTGATAAAATACAAAGATTTGTAATCGGAATAAAAATGCCTCTGCAATCGAAAAGTTAAAAGGCACTTAAAATGTTAAGTTGATGTGCTCTGTTAACACACTTGTAAATGCTCATCGGGTATCGGATAGTCGCAATATCGATTAATTAGTTCATATTGACCAAAATTTGTAGAAAACAAAAAAAATTAACTGCGTAGTTCAGTAGAAATAAATTGCGTTTAAACAATAAAAATACATTCTAATAAAGTAAGTCGATCTAAATGTGCTCATCATAAATTGTAAAGTAAGAAATCCAATACTGCTTGGGATGAAAACTCATTGAAAAATAGTGTTACGCAGCAGCAACGGTATGGAAAATGCCAGTGGAGCTTAAACAGAGAAAAACATACATGCATACATAAATACTCATGTTATTGTAGTAGTGCGCAAAAACAAGTCATTTGTGGGTCCAACACGGGACGGGTGGGAAGATATGATGGCAATTTTTTTTCATTTTTTGCACCATTTTGTTTGTAGTTGTGTTTATTGTAATTGCTTTCAATGTTATTCAGCATCCTGCATTGATAAAAGTGGGCGTTTTCCTTCAATTATTTATTGTTTATTATGATCTTTACAGCCTGCATAACTTGCTTTTGCGATTGTACATTGTGAATTTTGGTTGACTTAAATACACCACATCTCCTTTGTTGTCATCATCACTTTCTCCGCTGCGCATACTTCCTATCATTCGTATTTTATTATCGCTTCCATGCGGGCTCCCTCACACCCCTCGTCTACTTCCGTGTACTCCGTTCAACGTTCAGTCATTGTTCAGTGTTCATGAGTCATTTGCGTAGTGTAAAATCAGAATTTATCATTTAATCATCGACATACCCATGTCCATGCTCATGCCCATGCCAATGCTCTCATTAAAGCTCAGTTTCGGCTTGAGTTGCCGTGCTGGTAATCCGAGGCGTTCGAGATAAGCGTGTAATTAGATTAAGTCAAATAAATTAGCAAAAAGTATATTTTTAACTAAACGATCGATATATATTGTCTATTTCAGGCAACAACAGCAGTGAAAATATTAAAAGCTAATAGGAAAAAACATCAACATGGCCACTAGAAAGAAATCTTTGTTGAAAGTTATCATACTGGGCGACAGTAGCGTTGGAAAGACGTCGCTGATGAATCAATATGTAAACAAACGATTCTCTAATCAGTATAAAGCAACGATCGGAGCGGACTTTTGTACGAAAGAGGTTGTTGTTCACGACCGAGTAGTTACAATGCAGGTGAGCAAATAGAAATAATTATAATTTTGTTTATATATGTTATGCTGAACGCTTTGTCTACTTTCTAGATTTGGGATACGGCCGGCCAGGAACGCTTCCAATCACTTGGCGTGGCCTTCTACCGCGGTGCGGATTGTTGTGTCCTTGTCTATGATGTGACGGCGCCCAACTCATTCAAGAATCTGGACTCGTGGCGAGATGAATTTTTAATACAGGCCAGTCCACGGGATCCAGAGCATTTTCCCTTTGTCGTGCTGGGCAATAAAGTGGATTTAGATAATCGCCAAGTAAGTATACAAACAATTTGATAAAAATAATATCTAAGAAATAACATATAGCTAATGGGCGTCGGACGCGGTAAACCGCATATTGTGTTGCTCGGTATTGATACATCAGATTTGCCATAATAAAAGACTTCTTTCGAAGTTTATATAGGTCAGAATCTCTTTGTTTATTTATGCGTACTTGTGTGATTGTTTCAGGTATCTACGCGCCGTGCGCAGCAGTGGTGCCAATCGAAAAATGACATACCCTATTATGAGACGTCAGCAAAGGAGGGAATTAATGTTGAGATGGCGTTTCAAACCATAGCTAAGAATGCTCTGGAGCAGGAGGCGGAGGTAAGTTTTGATCAACGTTTTAATCAATAGCCTAGTTATATCATTCGTTATTTCCAGGCTGAACTTATAAACGATTTCCCCGATCAACTACGCTTGAACTCTGAAAACAATCGTCCAAGCAACGCTGACAATTGTCAATGCTAATATTACTATATATTATGATGAGCTGCAGCAAAATAATACAACGCAACGTGCATAATTACACAATCTACATTATAAAAAAATACATAACAGAATATGAGTATGAAAAGCTAATATGATGAACAACAGCAAGGTTATAAGTTTAAGTAAAACAATTTCAGCAACAGCATAGGTATAATAATATGATAGAATGCTAAAATGTGTGTTTACCAATCATTTAAATAACTTTTACATATTGTGCATGCCCTCCTAGTACTATTTTGTCATTAGTAAAATTATAGCACGCAACCGATGCAGCCGTTGCAAGAAACATCAGAATCACCAATAACAAATTATCTTCGAACACAAAAAAAAAAAAAAATTCTTGTGATTGTAAATTTAATAAAACAAAAATATACATTTTTATTGTAATTAATTTTATAAACTATTCAGAACATTCGATGCGATCGGCACTTTATTGGCTCAGTTCAGCTCCGCTCTCAAAGTTAATAAGTTTGAGCGATAAATTCAAGAAATTGATTTCGTAAAGCCTAGAGTATTATAAATTGCTTCTGCTCGGTAATACATACACAACTTTCGTGTATACTATATATTATGTAATTTTCATATACGTTTTATTTAACATCTCCATGCCTTTGTTTTAATTTGTATAATAAACAATGCAAAAATCTACAAACATGCAATGCGTTGACTATACATGGAATTGCACTAGACTCATTATTGGTTGAAGAATGAATGAATGTATCGGCACAGGCCAAGAGCTTTTTAGCTTTGCCTTCAGATTGTCTACGTGGGTTTTAAGTAAATAAATTGAAAACTTAATATACTTGCTTCAAAACTAATATCTCCATAAAAAGTCAGAATGCACATATTAAAAATATTTTTTGTCCTAATATTAATATACCGAAGTCTTCCCAGTTCAGTTTTAAATAGGGCTTCAAATTTAATAAATCTTAATCAGATCCATTTTATAATATTAGGTATTATACTCAGCAGTGTTAAATTTATTCCCACATTGTACCTTAGTTACGCTCAACCTCAAAGCTTTGGATTCCTGATAAAGTGTTATATTTCTGCCGTGGGAAAGCTCGTACCTTACCTTTGAGGCGAAATCTGTATCGAATAGTGATTACTGAGCAGTTATAGTAAGTCCATTGAAGCAAAGCTAAAACATCGGGTGAGAATTGATTACATGTAAAAGAAAAAGTGACATCATTAAATTTACGTTGCAATTGCGAATATTTATTATATATGCAAAAATTTGGTCAGCTATGATAGCATTTCAGTTATATGAATATTTGTATAGTTCTTTAGTTGATTTCTTGTGCACTTCAAAATTGTTTGTTTGTTCAGCAAATTCCAGAAAGTGTTGAGTGAGTAATGATTATGTACGTAACTAATGGAATTCATTCTTTACAACTTTTCTGTGATATTTTCCCTATTACGGCTGCAGTGGAGACGGAGGAACGATTAGATATTCCTCCGATATATTGTCTTAATAATCAGCCGCAACTTATTTATATATGAAATAAAGAAATGTTCGAAATCGTAAGAGCAGCGCTACTTGATTGGCTGATTCCTTTTATGACAACCATAATGAAAATAAAAAGGAACGATCATGCCATGTTTGTGATGGTGTGATGGCAGAAGATAAATCTACAGGAATCAATTGAAAACATAATTCTGAGCGATCAGAAATAATGATTTCCCATTTTCGATAGGTCCAGTGTAAAACAATGTACATATATAGAACAGCGATGACTCTTATATACCGCACGCAAATGAGATTTACGATTTTTATAATATCCCTTACCATACATAATAATCCACAATTTTAGTTCGTCATATATATATATTCATACATATTTGCAATTTTAATAGGTGTGGATGTATGTATACCAGATCTAAATAAAAAATCCCAATAGAACTATTATTAAGACCTTGAAATATGTACATACATATATGTATAATTAATATGATTTCCATTCATTTATTCTGGCAATCAATTTAAAGTCAGTAAAAAAATCATGCCAAATCGTATTCATAAAATCGTCGTTCTGGGAGATAGCGGTGTTGGGAAATCAACTTTGATTCAGAGTTATGCAAATGAGCGATATACAAGCAGTTGCCGAGCGACGATTGGAGTGGATTTTTGTATGAAAAATATCAATTTAAATGGTCGTGTAATCTCAGTGCAGGTAAGACAACTGGAAGTTTTTTCTTTTCAAAATTTTCACAGTTTGCTTCAAGATTTGGGACACGGCTGGCATGGAACGGTTTCATTCAATCCCCGCAAACATGTATCGCGACTCGCATTGCTGCGTGCTCGTCTACGATGTGACTTCTCCAGATTCATTTACAGATTTAGAAATGTGGCATACTGAATTCCTAAAAAATATCAACCCAATAGACACTACGCGTTTTCCCTTTGTCGTGATTGGAAATAAAGCTGATCTTAATAAATATAATGTGCGTCTCATAAATAAATATTTGATAATATAAATAATTATAAATTGTATTTTAATTTATTTCAAGGTATCGGCTGACGAAGTCAGGCAATGGTGTAAGCTGAACAACAATATACCTCATTTCGAGATCTCAGCAAAGGACGGCCGACACGTGGAAGACGCTTTCAGGATAGCTTCAAAATTGGCTATGGACTATGCGAAGGAAATGGGGCAAACCGAAGCAGATTTGCCTACAACTCTAGAAATTGATGAACCAAGTCAAAAAAAAAAATGCTGTTGCATTTAAATTAGTAGTATTTATAAGTTTAAAAAAAAAAACTTTTTAAATATATGTTTTTCGTTGTTTCTAATGCTGATAAAAAGTCTGCGCGAAAAGAGCATTACGCAATTTTAAAGAAGCCAGGCTTTTATAAGTTCTGTTCAATTTCACCCTGCCTCGAACTCTGATGCCATTTAATAGTCCATCATTGAATAAATAATTTGCATCCCATATTAGTACATGTATAGTACCATTTACAGCGCTAAAAGCATTGAACTTTCATTAAAAAAATTAAATTAAAAAAAAGTAACCAGAATATTTTAAGACTCATCTGTAGAAATTCGAGCCGCGGCGAACGCTGCTACGCGATAAAAGCTGAGCAGTTGCTGGAGTAAGCGTATTGCAAAAAACAATCAACCAAGAAAATACAAAAATAACCCAAAATGATATGTATTGCCCTTTTCCCAGGCAGCTGCTCATATTCATATTTTTCGGAATTATAGCAAAAAATTAATAAAATTCTGCCACACCTCCAACGGCAGCATATATTAAATTGTTTCAGTTTCGGGTTTTCTTAACAAATTTGATCGCTCTAAAGCATAGATCGCAAATAACTGATTAACTTATTATAGCTTAAGTTCTAGTTAGGAAAACAACTTGCCTTATTCGTCTCACGCTCTTTTCACAAGTTTAAGTAAAAGACACTTATTTGTAGTCATCGAGGAGGAGTGAACTGTTATTGTATATTTAAACCCGAAGCGCCTTACATTTAGTTTTTAGACAAGTTGGCAGATCATATTTTATGAACAGTGCTTCCAATCGACTGAAATCAGCTGTTAGTTTATTATTGTACGTTTCTCAACTCCGCGCAGTAATCTCGTAGCTAAATTTTAGCTCAAAATGTCTGAATCCGCGCCTGTTCCACCTCTGCCGCCGCCCCCACCACCTTTACTAGCTACCTCAAGCAGTTTCCGTACAGCTTTAGAAAAAGATAAAGTTCATGCAACGCGATCAATCAACGATGAGTGCAGCTGGGCATTGAACTACCTTGAACTGCAGAAGGGCTGTTTTCTTAGTCGAGTCTGTCAGTATGCGCAACCCAAGAGATGCCAATATACTGCCATCGACAGCATTCTACAAGTTAGCAATCCCGATATGTACAGTATGTAGATTATTTTTCTTAACTGTACAATTGGCAGATAGGACCCACCTGTGGATTGACCGCGCTAAGTATGTTGCTCAATGGACAGCCAACGGCTGCGGAATTACTTGTGGACGCCCGTTCACAAAAGTACACAATAAATGGCGAAATGTTCAGTACACAATATTTATACGAATTGGTGCAGAAGCATGTGAGAAGTCCATTGAAATGCCATTTTCATGAAGGCCTTTTAGATTGTGACCAGATAAAGGAGCAACTGTGCGCTGGAGCGTGTCTATTGGTTCCGTATCCTTTTCAAAAAATATTTTCTTCAGGAGTTGGTTCAGTATGTTTTGAATTACATATGTTTATGGGTAGCACTAGTAACGCGTGTGGTGCTTCTCAGAATATACTAACTTTCGGTATTATTTAGTACATAAAAAGGAAACAAGAAAACGAAATACGTTTTTCTACGATATTTTTGTAATTTACAAAATTATTGTGAACCTATTGATCTTAAGTGTTTAAATGGCAACTGAAGAGGAACAGGTACGTAAGTAAGTACAGCCTCTAAGGATTTGGCGGGCTAACTTGTATACTTGCAGCTCAGCCAGGTAATTTTGCCGGTCAAAGAGCCGCTAGACCTAATTCGCCTCAGCTTGGATGAGAAAGTGTACGTAAAAATGCGTAATGAGCGGGAATTGAGAGGACGATTACACGCGTTCGACCAGCACTTGAATATGGTCCTAGGTGATGCTGAAGAAACAGTAACCACCGTTGAAATCGATGAAGAAACGTATGAAGAGGTGTACAAGACCACGAAACGCACCATTCCCATGCTGTTTGTGCGAGGGGATGGCGTTATACTGGTCTCGCCTCCTATGCGAGTGGGCTAGATGGGCTGGATGAGTGAGAGTGGAAGTGGTAGATAAGCTGTCCCATTGTGTTAATTAAGAACGCTGCATTTTTCAAATTATATTAATATTGCTTGAAATAAAGTGCTACCGATTGTGTGTATCAATTAAGAGAATTTGTTTCAAACGTTGGTTAACCTTAATTCTAGACATAAATCTTGGTTATTCAGGTATGATGCCGATGTAAATCATGCGCCTTGCCAGAGATCTGGCCACCGCGCTCACTGGGCACTTATTGTGGGCTACCTAATTGATGACCATGACAAGGTGAGTTCTTATTGAATTAAATGAAATATGCAAATTAAATACATATGCCTACCTTTTACAGTTCTACGTGGTGGCACGCCATGGTAAGACACGAAACTTGGCTATTTGGTCTTTGGCGGCCTTAAGCGAAAGCAATGCCAATCTTGTGGAATTTGCGCAGCCCAAGGGCCACGAAGACCTCACGTTTCTCCTGCCACCTGGAGGCATTGACGGTAACCTAGGTCTTAGGGAACGCTCCATTGTGGTCACCAATCTGCCATATCAAGTAGTTCAAGTGTGTTGATGCAACAATTGCAATGATACCGTCTTTTTGACAAAAAAAACTGATTTCGATCTGTCTTTAAATGTTATATATATGTATATATATATTTAATAATACAATTATAAATTACACATCTTAAACTTGAATTAATTTTACGTTTTTCGCACTCATTCGCAACGCTTTCGACACTCATCTTAAATTGATCAACGTTCGCACCCCATTAGTACATTGTTTTTGAAACAGATTCATTATATATGTTTTCTATATAGTGTACGCATATAATTGCTTACATATATTAACTTGTACAATCTTTGCATCGGCTGTTCGCACTATGAATTTTTGAAAAATCACAACAATAAGAGTAGTACATACTTTAGAATATGCTGATTAGATAGGTATATGTGTATATAGATAGGTATATACCTATATAAGTATTGTATAAGTAGATATTTAGTTGCACATACAGATAATGTCTGAATTTAGATAGTATATAGACGACGGGTTGGTTAAATATGCATTCACATTGCTAAGCAGTTGTAGTTAGAGTATGCTGAATATCATTTATATATTTACGATAGTTTTGTTTTTTTGTTAGTTTAGTTTAGATAATGCCAGAGTTATATACTACATTCCGCTGTTGCCGTGTTAAGAGCAGAGAGTGCTTGAGATCATGTGGCCTAGTCCAGAGCCCTTCTTCTGGCAATGCTCCTGACTCTTGTTTAGCACCTGTTTAGATTAAAGAACAAGCTTATCTAAAAACTGTTTGCAAACGAAACCATTTGGCCAACTGTTCAAAAGACCTGGTTAACAAACTTGATTTGAGAAATTGATTTCTTGCAACTGCAACTACATAGATAAGGTTTTCTTGTACAGGATATTTGATACGTGTTAATTTGATCAAGTGTTAAACGTTTGGATTCTATAATTTCCCTATGTATTATAATTTTTCAGTTATTGAATATTGATGTGTGATGCTTGTGTCAAATATCGAAAGTTTTTGATAAATTCACAAAGTTCGTTTGCGTTTTGTAGACTTAAAAGAACATTAGAAGCTATACGTAGTTTATTAACTAAAAATTTACAAATATGAACTATAAAATAAATTATCATTCTTCTTAGTAAATAATATTAATTGCCGTCCATCCGTACGGCTCCCTTGCTCTCTGTATGTTTGCATGTGTCTGTTCGCTTTCGAGCGAGTCTGCATGAGAATGGGCATTGGATATTTGTTTGACTAGGTTTATTCTGCACACGACATGGGCGTACAGCCGATAAGGGCAATGGGAAAATTCTTTACATGAGTCTGCCACTGTGACGATAACTGGAAGAATTTGACGCCAGTCCACTCGGTGCCGTCAATGTAAACTGTGAGTAAAATAATAATTATAAGCATTGTAAATCTCATTGGCGAAGTACACTTACCACGCAGCGGCACGGGATGTGACTGCTTCGGTGAGCATATTAGACGTGCGACACCCTCTACGCACTGCTCCTTCTCGAGATCACGCTCCTTGTCCTTTTTCTTGCCCAATCGCATAACTGTAGATTGAATTAATTTTAAGTGAATCAGTATTTAATGTGGTTGATCTCTTTAGCCACTTACTTTGCTTCTGCTTCTTCTCCTTGGTGGCGAAACTAACAGTCAGTCCATTGGACATATCACCCATTTGCTGTGCATTCTGCGGCAGGCGCCACACCTGCAGATTCCTAAACGTACTCTTAATGCTATTCTTGCCGCCTCCCGCATCACTGCCGCGCGACATGCCGCTCTTGGACTCCTTGGCATGCACCTCGCCATGCCGCACCAGCGGCCAATAGTCCACTTGCAGCTCGACGGCCTCCGCGGCGGACAGCGCTCCACTCAAAGTCTGTGATTGCGAGGGCGTTATCAGCGCCTCATTGGCACCTCGTTCGCGATGCGTCATACCCGACGCTGGAGGCGTTTGCAACGGTGGTGATATGCGCCCCATGCCCTGGCCCCCTTGCTGTGGCTGCTGCGACTGCGGCGGCGAGCCCGATACACCGCCGTGCATACTCGTGCTGCTCTGACTACCAATGGGTATGGGGTTGCTAGATGCGTTCGTGGAGTTGCCGCTACCAGCGCTGCCAGTCATATTGGACGTGACGTTCTCTTCCAAGTCCAACGAAGCCTGCGTATCCAAGTAGCCAATACGTACGTCCTGCAGACGAAAGGATAATCTTTAAATGATGATGATCGAGTTGAATTATCTGCGTTGTACTTACGCTGACAAAGGGCACAAATATTTGACACGAGTCCTCGTCCTTATAGTTGACCATGGCCTCCGCAATCGGAATCTGTGTGCACGGCCCTGCCGCATGCAGATAGCGTTGTATACGCTGCACCAGCTCCGCAATGTCTGACTTTGCAACGGAGCCCGCATCAGCCAGATTGGCCGTCAGCGCTGTGGCATTGACTGTGGTCACCGCACTGACCGCGGCCGCTGTGGCAGCTGCACGCTCGCACAGCTGCGCCCAGTTCTCGGAGCCAAACATGGCAGCATACGCCTGATCCATTTGGCTCAGATGACGCGCCACGCTGCCGTTGCTGCTGCCGCCGCCAATGGGCACCAGATAGAACCGTAAGTGATTCAGCCAGTCGGGTGGACGTACGCCCAGCAGTTCCACGTAATGCCGCAGTGTCGCGCCCTGCAGCCAGTCGCCGCCAATCAGCAGCACCTTTACCGTGTGCGGTGGCTTGGCGTTCGAGTTGCAACTAGTTTGATTAGGGGAGAGAGAGAGAGAGAGATGTTTAATGATTGCAGCTCTAAGCCAATGAGGGATGTTCACTTACTACTTTTGGATCTTGGCCATAAGTGCTTGGAGCACAGCCTTGACCTCGGCCGTGTTCTGGGGCACAAATGCCGGCTTAAAGGAATTGGCAAACAACGTGACGAGCTTAGCCAGCAGCGTGCTGCCGCCCAGAGCCTCGGGCGGACTAATGATGGTCACCACCTCGGGTATGACATTATCATCGCCGGCAAACACACGACTCAGCTGATCCAGCAACAGCTTGCGCGGCTCCACATTTGTGGGCGACAGGCAAGCCTCTAGTGCGGAGCGCGGCTCGGCGCTCAGGCTGAGAGTGTGCTTCCGCTTGACCACCGCATTGCTGTTGTTCCCAATGCTCGCGTTATTAGCACTACCCAGACCCATCGTATTGCTTGATGTGCGAAAGAGACGCGAACGCTTCTCGGTCTGTGCCTGCGCCGGACTGATGCTGTTCATGTTGCCCGTGACGGAGCTGACTGGTGTCAACTGCTGATACTGTTGCTGGCGCATGTAATCCTTGTCCCTGGGTGGACTGTTCTGGGGATCAGAATTCTGGCCATCGGTGTAGCCGGCATTGCCCTCGTTACCGGAACTATCGTTGCCAGTGCGATCTGTGTAGGAAGTCAAGAACAATTAAATTAAAATTAGATAGAAATCGATATTCGATTCGCAGGTCAGATAGGGGGAATTGAGGATTTATTGCGCTAGGTGAGGTGCACTAAAACTCGATTTATCAAAAAAGAAAAGCTATTACTATGCATGCAGGCTGTAACTGGGAAAATCAACAGACTTTCCACCCCCTCCCCTCCGATCCACCACTGCACAGCGGACTACCTCTTAATGAAATATCGGGATATACATATGAAGTTCATTCCAAGGTGTTCTAGTGCGTATGTGACGTAAATAAATAATAAATGCCACGTTTGTAAATATACACAGGTATAACTTTTTACTAACCCTAGCCCAAGGCGTACGTATTTGTGCTATCATATGTACATAAGTGT